>NC_089808.1:7183046-7483046 GCF_029633855.1 Hoplias malabaricus
GGCATTTACTGACTGCTGCTTTGCATGGGTCATCAATTTCATGCTTCTAGCTGCTTCAGAACACAGCTGCAGGGCTCCTGACTGGCACCGGGATAAGAGGCTCTGATTCCCCAGTGCTTCTCTAGTTTAGAATTGAATTTCAACTCTCATTATTTGTTTTTAAAGCACTTCATGGCTTGGCAGCTCATTGTGTTTCATATTCCTGTGTTTCCATCCTATAACAAACCTCTTGTAAATATTCCACAGTTATATTTCTACACTGGTGCAGTGTATTTACTGCTCATTGTGTTATTTCTATGTAATTTACGCTAATCTCTTTTAATTTCTAGCTATGAATAGAAATTAATCAGTTAATCCACGACTGAGGAAGAATGACCAAAACGTAACTTGACTGGGCATGAGTTTGTCAAATGGTACGATATGCTTTGACAAAATGCAACAAATGAAGCCTCATGCTTTGTCTTTCAAGCCTCTTCCCACAGGTCCCGTAGTGGCCATATCGTAGGCAACAAGGAAATTAACTGGTATAGTAGCTCCCCCACCCTAAATTAAAACTGCTCACAGGGGAGTCATGGCGTGTGCACGTTCATGCTGCTACCACTCCTCGTATAACTCTCTAACAAATGCACAAATCTTTCTTTATTCTTTATTGCGGAATGTGCCATTTTAACTTTTTTATTTTGGATAAGTTCAAACTTCTATATGTTGTGTTTAATCAGAACATCAAAGGCATGATATGTTAATTATATTCCTATTCATGTGTGCTGAGATTCAAATGACACCAGAAACGTAAATAGCAAGGTATTTTCAACACTGATGTTATTGATTACATGTCAAATACACATCAGTTACATATCACAATATTTGCAGAGAAACGTTGATGAATTGGAAGCTATGCAGCTCACTGTGAAAATGAGTTAAAGGCATTGTTCTACAGTTATAAATATACAAATAATATTACGTGCACTATTTACTGCAAATATTACATCCTATTTTAATTTAAGGTCTATTCAAAAATACCATTAATTACAAATGAATGATCTGTGAGGATATACGTTGATCTATTTGCATACAGAAAGAGGAAATCAAAAGAAATCAAAAGAAATCAAAAGAGTTTTGGAACCCTTAACAGCCATCGAAGACCTGCTACACCCTTAATATTAAATAAAAGGTGCTACAAAGGCTTCTTTGAGGGATGACAGAGAAAAAAAACACTTTTGGTCCCATAAAGAACCATGTTTGTTTAAAACATTTGAGTGAGAAGGACCTTTTAAAGGGTAAAAGATCCATCAGTCCATTGAAACATATGTGAAAATACGGTTCATTATTGAACCAAATGTTGCTCTTCTATGGCTCTGCTCAAAAAACCTTTGGTAGCACCTTTACTTAAAACAGTAGTGTAGACCACAAAGTCCCTGCAGGCGAGAATACACCCTGGAGGGGGCACCAGTCCTTCACACACTCACACATTTGCACACACATCCAACCAATCCACCTACCAACGTGTGTTTTTGGACTATGGGAGGAAACCAAAGCACCTGGAGGAAATCCACACAGACACAGGGAGAACACACCATACTCCTCACAGACAGTCACCCGGAGCGGGAATCGAACCCACAACCTGTGACTGTGACACTACCTGCTGCGCCACCGTGCCACCCACATAAGCCCTTTCCACGTATGAATTCTGGAGAAGCTCTGTAACATCAGGACCGGAGATATCCCGGAGTTGTCCTTTTTTAACGCAGGCACATTCTAGCAGTGTGCAATGCTAGGCTCTAGCAGGGCTCTAGCAGGATAAAGTCTGTGTAAATCCGGGACAAATGTTACAGGTGTTAGTGCTCACACCGGTTAAAATCTGGAACTCCTTTCTGGGTTACTGTGCATCTTATGTGCTGCTGAGAAACAGAGCAGATGACCAACGTCTAAGACCGAACCTCTCAAAATATCTGCTCATTTATGTGAACAACTGAAATCTAGTTTTGCAAAAGAATGGAGGCTATGATAAAGGCAAAGGATGGATTTACTAAAAAAAATGTTTGCTTTGATGTTTTCTCAGCACTGTTTCTCTCTCTATGTGTGTGTGTGTGTGTGTATGTGTATGTCCACCCATCAAAAATATGTCCTGGTCTCAGACAGTGTGTCCACACAATAGTGTCAGTCTCAGCTGCTGTCACTGAGCTGTAGAGTCCATCTCTGCTAATAGCCATGATATCTCTCTCTCTCTCTCACCCCCACCTCCCCTTATCTCTCTCTCTCTCTCTCTTTCAGGATGGAGTGACATTCAAGCATGAGCAGTTGGGCAGTTCCCTCTCTCTGTTGCTGCAGTCTACAGGGACATAAAGTCTTCTTTGAACTCCCTCTGAATCATCATACAGCCATAGGAGACATTCATAAAAGGGACCTGCCATTCACTACCTCAGCTCAATCCAAGAAATATGTTGGATATGAGCACTGGGTTTGGGGGGGTGGGGGGGGGGGGTTATCACATTTCTCCACTTGGATTTATGGCTTAATCCCATCCCAAGATAATAAATGGAATATAATATCTCTATACTTTAAATGTACTTGATGGTGGAACATCTAGGGCTATGCACATGCAATCAATATGTACAACAATATGTTGCTAAGGAAATTAATTCATTTATTCATTCATAATCTGTAGCGCTTATCCAGTTCAGGGTCACGGTGGGTCCAGAGCCTACCTGGAATCATTGGGCGCAAGGTGAGAACACACCCTGGAGGGGGCGGCAGTCCTTCACAGGGCAACACACACTCACACATTCACTCATATGGACACTTTTGAGCCGCCAATCCACCTACCAATGTGTGTTTTTGGACCATGGGAGGAAACCGGAGAACCTGGAGGAAACCCATGCAGACACAGGGAGAACACACCACACTCACCACAGACAGTCACCCGGAGGAAACCCACGCAGACACAGGGAGAACACACCATACTCCTCACAGAAAGTCACCCGGAGGAAACCCACGCAGACACAGGGAGAACACACCACACTCCTCACAGACAGTCACCCGGAGGAAACCCACGCAGACACAGGGAGAACACACCACACTCCTCACAGACAGTCACCAGGAGGAAACCCACGCGGACACAGGGAGAACACACCACACTCTTCACAGACAATCACCCGGAGGAAACCCACGCAGACACAGGGAGAACACACCACACTCCTCACAGACAATCACCCGGAGGAAACCCACGCAGACACAGGGAGAACACACCACACTCCTCACAGACAGTCACCCGGAGGAAACCCACGCAGACACAGGGAGAACACACCACACTCCTCACAGACAGTCACCCGGAGCGGGAATCGAACCCACAACCTCCAGGTCCCTGGAGCTGTGTGACTGCGCCACTGCTAAGGAAATGCAAATGTGGAAATACATTTCTCACTTAAATATAGCAGAGGAATGTGGTGTGGATTGGGTTTTTCCACAGTACGATACAATCAATGACACCAGCTGCAGTTTAGCTGAGAATTTGAAGTGTGTCTGTATCTGAAATTTTGAAAAGTGCTGGGGACAAGAATGTGGATCTTAACTTTTTCCGAGCTCTGGAGATAAATTGGCTATAGTGTAAAGCACATTTATAAACCAGGTTGTTCCCTTGCAGTGAGCCACACTGAAGCAGACTAAAGCTCCACAGTGTGACAGCATTGTCTGCACTCAAAGGGTAAATATAAGATGACATAAATATAAAGAAACAGCAGAGGGAGAGCTGTGTATTTAAGAGAGCTAGTACTACAGTGAGAGGCAGAGGGACTCGACAGGCAGCTTCAGTAACCCAGCCATTTCAAAAAGTGGTGAGGACATGTCCCCGGCGTCTCCGGTGTAATTACATCAATGACCTGAAATGGTCCTAAAGTCTTAAAAGTTCAGTATTCAGTACGCCATTGAGTGCATACGACAGAATGTAACTGCATACTGTGTTTGCTTCAGTCCAGAGGGATAACAAAGGAAATTAACAGCCTTCCAAATCTAACCATGCATGCACACCACTGGCAATGGCTCACCGGTGGGCTTTCCAAACCAAGTGCGAGCATGCAAGTTCCACTGAATGCAAAATACATCAAGGAACACGAACCAATGCAAATTAGCAGTTGTCCTACATAGCTATATTTCAATCCCGCTACTCAGCTTGTCTGGTTTTCTTTTTCTTTCTTTTTTTCCTATGCATACTCTGCCTGACAAGAAATCTCTATCAGACTAAACAGTCTGACTTCATTCAGTCTCAGGTTGTTCACAGCCCTTTCTAAACTGGGAATTATCAAGAGTTATCCAGATTCATATTCCATTATTAATGCTATATTTTTAGCTGGGGGTGTATTAGTTGTTAAAGATAAAGCCCTGTAGAACAGCCCACTGTAAATGCTATTTACAAATATATATGCATGCATATTGATATATATATATATATATATATATATATATATATATATATATATATATATATATATATGCATTCACATAGGGTGGGCTTCTATAATCCATATGTAACACTGTATACAACACCAGTTATTACCTGTAGTTGTTAATATTGTTAATGTGTAACTACACAGTTATTAGAATCATTAGAATCTAAAATGAAGAGATTAAAAAGCAAGGTCATTGCAGCACTGCACCGAAGAACATCTCTTAGGAGCAGATCTGGGCTTCATCGCTTTCACATTGCACTGCCAGCGGTTGCTATGCTGCTTGCCATTTAGCGTCGCTGGCTCTCATTGAAACTGAATGACTTCCAGCTGTCCCCCTGCTTTCATCACCGGCAGTGTACACACAGGATTAGAGGACATGAGCTTTGCTTACTTTCTCAAAAATGCAATGATTTTTCTCCTATAGCAAATGCAGCAGAACCCTCCTCATGGGAGTTCTGGAAGTTTGCCGTAGCCTTTCATCACTGCAATCACGTAAGACCTGTTCCTTCTATACAAGCAGCACTGGTTTGTTTCCAGGTCTTGCTTTGTTGCTGATTCCATTGCATCCCTGGTCTGCAGTTCCTACATTCTTGTATTGTTTCACCAATAGTTCCAGGCTTTGACCTCTACGACCTTCTTATTTTTGGGTTTGGACGTGCCGACACTGACCCTTCCTGCCTGTGATTTGACCCTTGTTCTGAACTATGACGGCTTGTTTTTTTTTCTTCTGAGCAAAGGCCAAATGAACTTGATGAACTTGACTCTGGGCTACATCCTATCACTTGTAACTCCTGTCTGTGATGAGATGAGAGTTAACTAAAAGTTATTTCAACATACATTCTCTGCTAGCTGTAGGTCTATGGCGTTTTGTGGCTGGAAACACTTACCATTATAATGAATGCGACAGGGCCGATGAAGCTCCAAATGAAGTGGTTATCAACCCTCAGCCAACAGCTGCAAAACAACAGATGCAAATCAGAGTCAACCACTGCCAAAGCATTTCAAGCTCAGACATTTTCCCCTAACATTTACACTGGCAAAAAAAACCTCCAAATAAATATTACACATAAAGAGGACTATGGGATGAACAGTGAGCGCAAAATGGAGGGCACATCTGTACGAATCTCTCTTCTACTGAGACTCAGATGTGCCGGCGGTGTATGCTCCACATAGGCGCCTATGCAGCTTTTGATTAAGAATTCATAGCGAGTAAGGAATGATTTATGTGTGTATTACAGACGATATCTGCATTTGAATCTGGCCTGATGCGAAACTGTACATCGCAAAGAAGGTTCTATTTGGAGGAAAGGAACCGAGAGAAAGATAAAGATGAACAAGTAAAGCAATTTAGAACCTCGTCTCAATCAGGTGGCTTTGAAAGAAAAGAGCTGAGTCGGCACGCTGAATCATTACGGTCACAGTTTGCTTACAGCTCTGGTCTCTTCTCTGTGGCGGAGTGAAGACTTGCCAGAAGGGAGGGGCACTGTCTGTCTCATTAACACACGTGCAGGAGTGTGTGCACGCACACACACCTAAACACACAGGTTTGGGCTGATAAAAATCCCACAGTCCCCTCACTGCCAGTGCCTCAGCTTTTCTACTGATGCTCTTATAAAATCTCCCATACGACAAAGGACAGAGATAAACAGCTGAGCCTCGCCACACTGGATGCCCTTCAGTCGTAACAAATAATATATATAACCTTTCAAAAGTTTCAGACAGGCACATTAAAAGCTATGCTGCATAGGCTGCTATGAATGATTCAGACAAAGATAATATAAGGAGGTGGTGCTACGTCAAAACTATTTTATGATACATCAAGGTATGTTTACAGTACACAATGTGTATAACAGTTTTCTGGGTTTCAATGCACTCAAAGAAAACAACAGAAATCCCAAGTATCGTTTAGAACTAGAGGAAACAGCAGTTACTACAGTATAGATGTTGGTTGCTAAGGTGTTGCTAGCTGGTTGCTAAGTGATTACTAAGTGTAACAATGGTATAGGTTTTGGTTGCTAATGAGTTTCAATGGTGTAGGTGTTGTTTACTATGGTGTTGCTAGGTGGTAATTAAACATTATATGTTTGGGTTTAATATATATTTTTGATATATTTTTGATATATTATTTATGGTTGGTGTGATTTGGATTTTCTGAAATTTCTACCCCCATTTAGTCATTGCTAACTCTGCTCCCCCCCCCCATACCACCACACACTCCAGCCACTGCTTCTTTATGAACAGCTTTTACTGAAACCTAATTGGACAGCGCAACACACTTGGAAGCAGAGGTCACTCACGCTGTGGGGGTCCCGTAGCTCCGGTAGTCAATGGCTGTGGATATACCCACCACCAAGGCTGGGAAGAGGTATCCGGACGCATAGTAGTACTTCCTGCGCGAAAACTCACTCTCAAAGACTTCTACCAGCATGAGATAGAGCTGCACACTCTCCAGGCACAACCAGGAGAACACGGCCAGGAAAAAGAAATGAAGCACTCCAGCGATGACCGAGCACACAATCTGCTCCCACACACACAGAAAAACAAGGGCAGAAATATTGTTCAACAAGAAAAGGAAGCGGGAAACACATCAGTTACAGAAAAGTCAGCGCTGTTCCAAGGAGTTTATCACTCAGACACATGTCCACATTTTCATAACATACTGTTTTAATTTGCATAGTTGGGCAGTGAATCTATCCACACGACTTTCTGCCTGGATCTGTGTTCCTTATCAATGTGCAGTTTTTCATTTCTGCTGTGACTGAGACTCAAAACACTGTCTATGTGCTTGGACTTCCATGAGCTGACCTTCTGAACCCTGATAAACATCAACATTAAGATGAATAGACACTGTCACATTATGAAACAAAGCACCTCGTTATTAATGAATGTTCTCTACTGCACGGTTACGGCCAGTCGATACACAAAAACATGGGTAGTTATCATCAGAAATTATGACACAACACATCTTCCAGAATATTCAATCAATAAACAACATCACAGGAGGAGGGCGCTGTTAAATAAATAACTGTGATTCACTTGCAGCAGCACCTTGAGTATCGCATTATGTTATCGACAGGAGTGTTGCCAAGCATCACAAACATTGTCCTTCACACTAGCTTGCTACTTTGTGTAGGTCTACTTAACCACAGCCAGCTACCTTCTATCTTGTATATTTACCTACCTTTATAATGATTTAAACCCACTCATAGCCAGGTCACTGCTGATTTCTCATCCAATCAAATTACTTGGTTGGAACTAACAGTTGCATCATTTAAATTAATTACAGAAAGCTTGTAAACAATGACAACCTGTAGAAGAGTGTCTGATTAGATTTCAGACCAATATGTAAATATTTTCATGGTAAATGACTCTATTAATTAATTATTTAAATTAATTTGGCTATTTATAAAGAGTTCCTTACCTTTTTTTGCACTAAATATTATTAGAAAACACCACTTTTAAATAAATAAACTTCGTTAATGTGTCAAAGAATGGTAGATGACTCTTTTTTTAGCATATTGTGGAAATTGATTAAGTAGCTCATTCGTATAAAGCAAACAATATCTCCGCAAAGGTTAGATTAAATTAGTAGTACAACTTCGCAAATATTACAAAATATCTGTAATTAATATTAAGTTGTATTCCTGCCATGTTACCCACCCTCAGTTTATAGTGAGTCCTATTCTGCCTTGCATAAGAGTCCCATCCCTAACAGCTATATATATATTATTATTATTCCTGGCTTATTTTTACATAATAAAGAGATTGACAGGAGCTCAGCACAGTACTGCAGTACTTTCATGCTCATGCTTTCCTACCGGTGCTCCAGTCATGTCAATTCCTATGAGGAAGAAGAGCTCAGCGATGAAGAGGTTGAGGCACAGGTTCTTGTGGATGGTGTTGCGGTCACACTGCAGACCACGGAAGAAGCAGAAGGTGAAAATGCTGATGGCCAAACAGACGAGAGACACAGCGATCCCCATCCGCTTAATTACATTCAGCAGCAGCTCATGGACGCTTACATCACCCTGAAGAACACACAACATATTACATCAGAAAGCGGTGTAAGCTCAAGTAGCAACATTCGTATTCTGGCTTTTTACCAACTTTATAATACAGAGGATCCAGTGACATTCAGAGGGAAAAAAAATCTCTGGACCGTTTGTACACCACAATAAGTAACAGCAGCAATTTTCATTTCCCACAGGGAAAATCAGCTTAGATCCAAAGTACGGGTATAAAACCAACCACAGAATAACGACATGATTCCTACGCTGTTAAGAAAGCAGACTTTAAGGGTTATTTTGTAAAGGTTATGCTTCTATTTAGAACCATGTTGCAAATAGTGAACTATTTTCATGATTACATCATTCTTGGTGTATTTTCCCAAAAAGGTTCCATGTAGTAAGAAAAAAAATGTTCTATAGATATGGTGTCCAGCTTGTTACAATAGTTTGCCACTGTTTTCAACAAGTGACCAGGTGGAACTATGAACAATACAATCCCAAGAAGTATTTCACCATGCAAAAGGTGTGAATACTGAAGTCTGCAACTCAAAAATACATTGATGTCTGCACTGCACTGTACCCACAGTCACCATTAAAAAGCAGACTCACTGCTCCATTGCCCTACATTCACTGAGAGATTGCTTGCACTGTCATCACTAATGCCCCCAGTCCTTACTGTTACAGGCTCAACATGAACACTCACTGTGTTATCAGTGTGAACATGCACACTTTCCCTACACACACACCTCCAGTGTTAACTGTTACAGAGTTCTCAGAAATTATTTTAATGACTAGCTATTAACACATCTCTATCTACCACTAACACACAAACACGTCATTACTAATGCATTCTTGACGTGTGTTCTAAACCAATATTGCCAATATTCTTAATATATTCATGAAATTATCTTAATTTCACAGTGTTTTTCACACAAGGCCATTGTATTTTAATTCTGGTTTGAGCCACAAAACAAACAACCTATTGATAACAGATAAAAATGGAATGTAAATTTAATTTAAAATGTAATAATTCTAAAGTGTGGAATCACACTGATTTATTTTGCAAGTTATTACTGTATTTACACTAGCAATAATAAGTCAAATAAAAAATACCATTCTATCTAGATGTATAACTACACATACAAGGCTGATTTTACACCTCCATCCTGGTTCTATGACTTTAATTCACTGATATATCATTTCTGAGTGACCGTTCCAAACACTGTAGCGCTGGTATAACTTTAAACACTATAGCAATATCTCAATAGCAATACTTTTATTCAATTTCAAACCCTTATTCAAGTAGTGGGTCAGTACTAAAGCCACTTTCCATGCTCCAGTCAGAAAGCTAAGGGTGAGTACAGTTGATAATTTAGCGTGACACACACACTGCTGTTTTCAGTCATTTACAGTTATTTACCGCCAGTGAAGTTCATTTGCCGTGACATGATCAAGCTGCCCGCTGACCACCAGAGACTGACTCAACATTCTTTTAAAGCTGAAACAGTCACGTTGGCAGTATATAACAGCTAAATGCGGTGCCAGTTTAGCTCAATGGAATAAGTGTAGTGACTTAGTTGAAACAGATACCGGTGTGGAAACAGAACAAAGGAAAATAAATGAACACAATGGTACAGAAGGCAGTTATTACTGTACTGAACTCCAGTTTCAAAGCAAGGCATCTGAAGAAGGGTCCAGAAATTCATGGGTTGAGTTCATTCATTACTCAAAGCCGACTTCACTCTCAAGCTCATTTCATTCTGGAATTAGAGCTCAGCGCAGACTTGGGTTGAAACGCAAATGGAGCTTTTAGTTTTTGATTAAATTTGTGTCGCGACAGGCCCGAGGAGTTCTGAGGTCAATGTGGGGGTGATGTGTTCACAGCCCTGGTTTTCAAAAGGCGGCTTTATAATTGTGGTTAATGTTACTACTCGCATCAAGCAACGGATGGGGTACAGTTCATGGGGCAAGACTTATAATTACCTCCACCACAAACCCCATGTTTCCACATTCATTACTGGCTAAATGCTAGCTGCTTACGATATTAATCATGTAATCGTGCCATAATTGTATTGCTCTCTTAAACGACGACCCTGGGGTATTCTGCCAAGTCTGCGTAGAGTGGCTCTGGCCTTTGCTATTCACTCTGAGAGTTTCGTGTTCAGGAACATGTGTCCTTGTTGGCTTCTAGCCACAACCTACAATGAGATTTTAATGTTAGACATTCCCTATTGCATTTCACGTCTGGGCTCTGCATGTGTTGAAAATTCTCACACTGAGCGACTATGATCAGGGAACGTTGACAATCAGATTATTATTAACGGTTGGAAAGTTTGACATAATCCTGAGAGACGATAAGGTAAGCGTAGGTGCAGTTAAATATGGGATTAAAAAAATAAAAAAAATTAAAAAGCCATATTCCATGGAATGTGCTTTTCCTTCAATCCTTTCAATCCTTATGTTATTGTAGGTAAAAATATATATGTAAAATTTAAATGACTGATATTACAAAAGAAAAACATGCTTTGAAATGGAAACAAATGAAAATGTCCAATTTAAAAAAAATATTTGTGTTGTTACTGTTTAATAAACATTTTGTTACCATATAATTACACTGAAATAACAACATAGAACTAAACAACAAAATCATTCTCTCTAGGCTTCTGACAAGTGAGTGTTTAAAAACCTAAACCACTGGAGGAAGGCTTCAGGCTTGTTTAAGTGCTGCTTGTAAAGAGCTAGTAACTAGGGAACAGATGCTCACCACATGTCCTCGATGGGCCATGAGAATGGCAAAGTTGGTGAGGTGACTACAGGAGCAGGTGGTGTGAGTTTTATTTGTGCCTAGCAGTTTGCAGCCTTGAGTGGACCAATATCCCATCATGCTCCTCTCAGAGTAGTTCCAGAACGAGCAGTTAGGGTTGAAGTAGTTTTCCGTCTGAGAAGAAACACAAAAGTATATTCAATATTTAAAAATAAAAAGGAAAAACACATTAACAGATCCCTTGTTAGCTACATTAAGATACTTAAAACCGATGCAAGAACCAATATATTACATAAAATGATATGTTAAAACATTTGTGTGCCCCATAGTCAAACAACACAGAAACATCTAGAGGCTGTGCTTTCAGAACATCAAGAGAAAGCATCATTTGACCAGGGGTTTCTCCACCAAACTGTGTCTCTAATGGCTAGTGTGTATACATGTATATTTATTATTATACATGTTTTATGCTTGTTACTGTGCTCTGAAAGCTTGATGTGGCTGAGTTTCCTGTCGACTCGCTCTCTCTATGGCCTCAGGTATGAAGTCTAGCTATATTAATTAATGAGTACTGACATCCATAATTACAAAGCAGCAATTTGCCCCAGGTTTCGATGCCATCACGACTGAACGGGAGGTTGATTCCTGCAACTGACTGAAGTAGACATTTCCTCAATGTTTTACTGCATTTATTCAGAGTTTGAATAACATTCCAGGACATTAATGTAATAAAGGACACTGTCCTTGCAATTTTTTCTTTCAGCCCTAATGCCATAAGCAGAGTATATTAGAAAATAACAGAACACTTTTATAAAGACTAGAATATACGATGTGTTTAGTGTTGCCATTAATGGTGGGGGCTATTGGACACGTTTTCATTTTGTCAGAATGACACCTACTGAAGCTGGGCTCAGACACGGAAGGAACATTTTGAAAAGTGCCAGTTGGAGAGACCTTGACTAAGCTGCACGTAGAATTCTGTGACTGTGCAGAGGCTGTAGGTGTAAACCATTTATTTCTAAGATAACTATTTATTTAAAGTATCTCTGCAAACTATTCATTTCTATAATGGCTTTCCGTATGTAGCAGCAACTCACATCGAGGTGCTGGAGGGTGAAGACCACTGGCTCGGTCACAAAGACGCGGCTGGACTCTTTGTTGATGGAGGCAGACAGGATGTGGGAGTTGACGGTCAGGGTGTGGTTCCTGACCCCGCCTTCACCCACTAACCTCAGGGTGGCATTCTCTGTGGTCAAGAAATGGCCCAGGTGCTTGTAGAGCACAAAGACCAGCTTGGCAACACCTGCAAAACCATCAGGAAAAAAAGTAGAGAAAAGACAGGAGCTCAATGAATATACAGATGGTCCCTGAGAGTAAAGAGGTCTTTTCACTGGATCTTAATCCAGTGTAAAGCCTGTTAATACAACACCCACTGCAGGGCCTGGCACGTAAATTACAATATTAAGCAAAGCACCTATACTCCCTGTACTGTAGATTAATTGAGCAGTAAAACACTTATTGCCTCCATCTCACTGGTCATGGCTGTAATATTTCAACCAATCCTGTTTTTTCTTTTTTTGCTTTAATATGCTTTAAAAACCTCTTTCACTCTGTTTGTCAGTGGTCAGGACCCCCGAAGGACTACCACAGTGCAGGTATGATTTGGGTGGTGGACTATTCTCAGCGCTGCCGTGACACTGACGCGGTGGTAGTGTGTTATTGTGTGTGGTGCTGGTACGAGTGGATCAGACACAGCGGTGCTGCTGGAGCTTTAATACACTGCAGTGTCACTGCGGGACTGAGTGCACCAACTGAATATCCAGTCGGCAGCATCCTGCATCCACTGATGAATGACCAGAGGACAACACAAACTGTGCAGTAACAGATGAGCTACTGTCTCTGACTTTACATCTACAAATTGGACCAATGAGGTGTCTAACAGTGGACAGTGTTTTATAACTATGTAGCAATTTACAGTAAGGTGGCTTTAGTTATCAATATTGAAGACAGTCATAAGACAGGGTTTCCTCGGGGTGACTGTCTGTGAGGAGTGTGGTGTGTTCTCCCTGTGTCTGCGTGGGTTTCCTCCGGGTGACTGTCTGTGAGGAGTGTGGTGTGTTCTCCCTGTGTCTGTGTGGGTTTCCTCCGGGTGACTGTCTGTGAGGAGTGTGGTGTGTTCTCCCTGTGTCTGCGTGGGTTTCCTCCGGGTGACTGTCTGTGAGGAGTGTGGTGTGTTCTCCCTGTGTCCACGTGGGTTTCCTCCGGGTGCTCCGGTTTCCTCCCATAGTCCAAAAATACAGGTTGGCAGGTGGATTGGCGACTCAATAGTGTCCGTTGGTGTGAGTGTGTGAGTGAATGTTTGAGTGTGTGTATGTTGCCCTGTGAAGGACTGGCGCCCCCTCCAGGGTGTATTCCCGCCTTGCGCCCAATGATTGCAGGTAGGCTCTGGACCCATCGCGACCCTGAACTGGATAAGAGTTACAGATAATGAATTAATGAATGAATGAATAATTAATGTACCATTATTGTCTAATAAAACCACTAACACCCTAAGGGGTCCCTACCATTAGGAAAAAAAGTGCAAAAAGTACGCAGAGTAGCATACAGACTACAGGCTGTATTTGAAGTAGTAAAGCTGAAACAGAGGGAGTTTTAATGTTATGGCTGATCATGATCAGTGTCTATTCACCAAACCGAAGTGAATTTACACTGATCACCTTTCCTCATGTTTTCTATTTTCGATCGTCTTTACACAATTTCTGAGAGGCTTTGAACTTTTCAGACGTCTGGTTCCTATCACCGCCATAAAGCCGTCGCCGTGTGGGTGAATAAGGTGTTCTTAGGACAGCGGCAGGAGGAAAACCCATGATCCTCTGCTTTGTGGGATGGAATTGAAAACACAAAAGGCACAAAAGACGAAGACAAAGACGTAGGCATCAGCTTCGCCCTCTAATCCCGCGAGCTGAAGATCATGTTAAACCAGCTGCTGCTAATAAAAGCCCGGCAGACCCAGCCTGTGGAACTCACCGTTCTTGCTGTTGAGTTTGACGGTGTTGGCTGAGAGCTGGATGGTGGCTCCTCCTTTGCTGATCTGTGGGAACCTGAAGTCCTGAACATGTCCGTCAGTGCTCAACACATACACGTCCAACACTGTAGGAGACAGAGGGAATGGGATAGACATGGTTAAAATAGCCCGTCTATGGAGATACACCATGTGCATAGCTGAGTATTATGGGTTCACCAGAATTAAATTAATTAAAGAAACTCATTAATTTTAATAGGTGTCCTAACATTCAGATATACAGTCTACAACATGGACTGTCTAGGTTTAATAGAAGGAGCATACATAGTTATACTTAGTATTAAAAATGCCCTAGACCCGGAAGTTGGGGGTTCGAGTCCCGCTCCGGGTGACTGTCTGTGAGGAGCGTGGTGTGTTCTCCCTGTGTCTGCGTGGGTTTCCTCCGGGTGACTGTCTGTGAGGAGTGTGGTGTGTTCTCCCTGTGTCTGCGTGGGTTTCCTCCGGGTGACTGTCTCTGAGGAGTGTGGTGTGTTCTCCCTGTGTCTGTGTGGGTTTCCTCCTGGTGACTGTCTGTGAGGAGTGTGGTGTGTTCTCTCTGTGTCTGCGTGGGTTTCCTCCGGGTGACTGTCTGTGAGGAGTGTGGTGTGTTCTCCCTGTGTCTGCGTGGGTTTCCTCCGGGTGCTCCGGTTTCCTCCCACAGTCCAAAAACACACGTTGGTAGGTGGATTGGAGACTCAAGAGTGTAGGTGTGAGTGTGTGTGTTGCCCTGTGAAGGACTGGCGCCCCCTCCAGGGTGTATTCCCGCCTTGCGGCCAATGATTCCAGGTAGGCTCTGGACCCACCGCGACCCCGAACTGGATAAGGGTTACAGATAATGAATGAATGAATCATGAATCGACCAATAGAAAGGGGTGGGTTTCATTTTCTCTTTCACTATAAGGGGTCATACATGTAGATCCATGGCCGGTCAGAATCCCCCACTGAATATCATTTAAAGGCTGTTTGTTACTGTATCTGAGGCCTGTATGATTCCAGTAGAAAGCTAACCATTGAAAGTTATGTTTGTTAAACGATCCCTCTATATCACTTTACAAATGCGGTTCCTGAAATCTCTGCTGATCTTTTCTCTCTTTCAGCCACAGTCCCTGTTAAAGCATTAGCCCGATATCACAGCGTCCACAACAGTGCTGAGAAAAGAAAGATACGGAGCGTTTACTTATCCGAGGAGAGTAGCCGCTGGAAGAGAACATACACTCCCACACATTCCCACGCACACAGACATATACCCAGAGTACCTGCCAGCGCGTGAATGTCAAATATAGCCGAGATCAAACCTATCACCAGACTTTCACTGCGCTTCCCCCTGTGGCGGACGATAAGTTTGTGCCTTGAGCCGGAGCTGATTGAGGCCCCGACGCAGCGGCGCTCCACACCATTCACACTCCACACTGCCTTTGATCTAGAAAATACAGAGAGGTCATGCGCTAGCATTAGCGCTAGCTCCCTCCTCTCTGCTCCAGACAGTTCACACTGACTGTCGCTTTCTTTTTCTCTTTCTCCTGCTCTATCCCTGGGACTGTTTTTCTCTCTCGCTCTCTCTATTTATCCATTTAGCCTTTCTCTCTCTCTCTCAACTTCTCCCTGCCTCTATCCTTCTGTTTTTATCTGCCTCTCCTTTGTCCTGTCTCTCTTCCTTTCACTTATTTATTTTCTTTGTTATTCTTTCTCTAGTTTTTTTTCTTTTTACTGTTCCTTTAGCTCTTCTTTTGCTGTTTCCTGTTCTCTATCTTTTCTCTTTTACTCTCCGTCATTCTCTCTGTGGTGCTTTCTCTCTCCAACTCACTTGCACTATCCTTCTCTCTCTCTCTCTCTCTAGCTTTGTTGCTCTCAATTTCCTTTTATGTCCTTAGTCCACTTTCTCTATGCAATGTCCCTCTGTCAATGCCCCCCCTCCCCCCACCCAAAAGACTGCTATTTTCTGGCAGTTAGAAGCGAGAGACTTTTTTTTTCTTGTTCTTTCTGCCTTTTTGCTTTTCTTCCGGCACCCACTCCATTCAGCCCTCGAGCACTTACCTTGTGTTGTGGTTTGAGCTAAATTATGCTAATTTCCATTGAGAGACATAGAAAGAATGAGAGAGGAGGGAGGAGGAAGAGGGAGGAGGCAGAGAGCAAGAGAAAGAATGAAAAAAGGAAAGGAAGAAAAAAGAAAGAGTGGTTGGTTTAAAAAAAAAAAAAAAGCAAAAGAAAAAGTTCCCTAATGCGCTCCAGGGCACATTCTGTCAGCCGTACAGCCAGCGGGCAACAGCCACCATTGTTACCACATCTTATACTGCTCAAATGAAGAAGTGTGGAGAGTGCAGGCTCTCTGTGTGTGTGTGTGTGTGTGTGTGTGTGTGTGTGTGTGTGTGTGTGTGTGTGTGTGTGTGTGTGTGTGTGAGAGAGAGGAGTAAGAGGAATGGAGGGACATGGCTGGGTGAAGGTGGAGGCAGAGAGACTAAGTAGAAAAGGAAGTGGAGTCATTAACCTCTTAAACTCCAGGTGTGTTGCTGAATTTAAAGGGCATGTGTCATTAAAAAAACCTGTTTTTTTTTTTCGTTGCTATTCATAAAATTATTTCACGAAACACACCAGGCCCAAACAGTCCATATTTCAGGCAGAATCTGCAAAAACTAACTTTGACTTCAGTGATTTATTACATCACAAACACCTTATTTACATAAAGTACATCCACCTCTCAGCCTGGACTGCTTCCGCCATGTTTCCTATCACTGTATAAAAGAAGCTCAGTGCTGCTGTTGTTGTTGGCTGCACACATTAAGAACATAATCCACATTAGTGTAGACAATGGTTGCTTTGTTTCAGTGTCAAAAACGCATTAACAATCTGAGGATAAACACTAAGCAGCTCATAAGAAATCTCATTAATGCAATTATTAGCAGATTTCGTAAGATTTCTTTAAAGAGAAATCTCATATATATATTTATTTTTAATAAACCCTCAGTTCAGTACAACTCCCTCCTGTTTTTCCTGGGACAGATTTAACTGAGTAAATGGAACTGCCCACCTCTGATTAAGGAAGCAAATGAGAAAGTAGAAATGGACCCTTCTTGGCCCCTGCTATAAAGCCTTAGTTTAGACAGGTGCTTACATTTCGAGCATTAAGCCGGGTGCGTTATTACTTTGAATGAATACTGTTCTCAGGCACTTGGCCGGACAATAAAGCAGTGCACTTATTAAAGTACGGTGCATTCAACAAATAGTGGCCCTATTATCTGCCGCCGTTTCCTGACTCCTGACCCCAAATAGCAGAGTCCTTTATGTTTCTCTGCCAAGAAACACATGTGATTCATCACTATTTAAAGCCTAATGACTGTTTGTCTATTTAAGTGAGGTGTGGCTTCTTTTGGGCTACAGTAAAAACACGTAGCGTCCTAGTCATCCTCCGGAACGTAGATTAACTCACAGAGGCCACGTGCACAAGACCCCGAGCCCAATCACACCAGGCCAATTTGCCATAAAGGGTCTAAAAGCTACATTCCGTTTTGGATGTAAAGTCCATAGACTGTTTCTGGGTAAAATCCCTAAACAAGAGCCAAAGTTATTATATAAATTATTATTAACCCTTTGAAACCACCAGAGCTAGTACTTCAATGTTTAAAATATTTACTACTAATATTTGTTAAATATTATAAATAAGCTAAATTTAGATTGTGATAAAAAAATAATAAAAAAAATAAAGAACATAAAAAGTATTAACAACATAGAAAACTTGAAAATACATAAATATTTTTGCCACAAATAAATCATAAATAAAATGTATAAAATATAAAATATATTCATTACTTATGTAGATAAATAGATCAATACATTATGTAATTTGATCACAATTTTGTACATATATTAATATATACCTTTATATAAGAATGATTTATTTACATATGTTCAACAATGTAATAAAAAAAATGTGTTAAATTATGAGTTTTAATAGAATTATATTAATTACATTATTATTTTAAAATAATATCAATCATTACATGTTTACATTTCTTAAAAATGAATACAAATAATATATTATTCATTAAAATAATTAATTTAAGATAGAGATAAATATTTTAATGCACATGAATATCACAGATATTTATATATATTAAAATATAATAATAAAACATTGAAATAAATATAATTTAAATGCTTTTGTTTTATAATAATTATAATTATATGGTAAATACTATATTGGATGATAAATAAATCCTATTAAAATAATAATAAAAAAGGTGTATATTCTTGTTATACTTGTGTTAAAAGCCCAGTTTAAAGAGCCGTCGACAGTGTGCTGCTGAGTCATTGGAGAAGACAGTACTCTCTCCTCGCATCTGATTCTAACAATGTGAAGGCGTCCTGTTTTGAAATTCTGATACACACACACACACACACACACGTGTGTTAATATTCAAAGAGCCAGCAGCGTGAAACAGGTGCACATGCTCAGTGCAGGTCTGATGACAGTTTGTGCGCGGCTGAGTTGGAGTCAGAGCTGAAGACCACTGAGGGGAATGAGGGAAGGAAGAATCATGGAAAACCATACAAAGCCAGGGAAAGCCAGGGGAAACGGTGGAAAAAAGGCAGTTGAGTGCATGAAAGCGGAGTAATATGAATGAGCTCACATCACTAATACAGTCCTGAATAAAGTCCACTGCACACAACTGTGAACCAAACCAGCCAGGCAGTGACGATCCGCCCAAATCCTCTCCACTTCCCTCTCTCTCTCCCACTCACTCTCTTTCCCTTTTCAGTTTTTAATCATCCTGTCTCCCTCTCTGAGATACTGAGTCCATCTCTTTCTCTCTCTCTCTCTGTCTCTCTCTGGGAAAGAGCTGCTGTTGGGGAAGACAGCTGTGGGTTGGCCGTGTTGTATTTGTGAGGACTGACGCTAAACAGACACAATGTGAACACTCCACTGTGTTGTTTTAGCTTCTACAAAGAAAAGCTTTTTTTTTTTGCTATTTAGAAACATGACAAACAAAATAGAGTGATATTTCCATGATAATTAAGCATTCGTCAAGTTAATTACTATAACATGCATGATTATTCCGCTGATTGCAAAAAGGAATCACTCTCCAAACTGCTCCTAAAGTTGATGGCACCCACATAAACAGATGAATTTTGCCAAATTTCCTTCATAAACATCCATCCAAATAATGAATATCACTTTTCATTGCACATCTACTCCAAATCAGCTTGTTCCAGTAATACAGCTAATATATCACAGAGTATGGGAAAGAAAAACTTAGCAACTCATCATAGAAGAAATAATATGAGGCTTTATTCATTTATCTGACATTATTCATGATGGGGAAATAAGCCAAACAAATTAGCATTAGAAACACAACTCAGGACATGGCTCTCTTTTCCAGGACCACGCTGAAGGACACGCCCATTTATAAGCATCATCTCCCGCACCGAGCTTAGTAGCTTTGTAGTGTTTTAAATATGCATTTTATCTCACCTAAAGGCTTCTCAGCTTTTCTTCCAGTTTAGGATTCTGGAATCTTTGGATGTTTTTCACTGCATTAAATATGACAAATTTCAGCTCTAGAGCGTCAAACTGTGTATCTCTTCACCACTGACCGGTCCAGATCTAAAGACTCTCTTTCATGTTTCTTGGTACCAACAGCATCTAATGGTGCTCAAGAGGGTTCGCCTCTGACTTTGAAGTTCAAGCCAATAACAACAGAGCCACTTCTTTATTCTTCCAGGTGAGAGAAAGTGACGACCTCTGGAAACTCACCGACAGCAGCATGGGCTATGTACATACCCTCCTCCCTACACATAGTGTAACTTCCGCAGTAGCAGTGACAGGAAGCTACAGAAATTCTTGAACGCAACCGTGACGTCACTGGTGGACAACAGCTGAACAATGCTGTGGTAAAACACCGTTATGACTGACTGTTATGACAGTATCTAGCTAAATAACCAACATTATTCATGACAATAGCCTAGCAATAAGCTAAACTCAAATGTAGAGGTACCGTTATTCTTGTAAATGAGATCGAAGTCGAACTCGAATTCATCCGACACTATAAACCTCCGTAATGCAGCTACGTAGCCGAGTATAATCTGAGCACCGAGTTTAGCGAGTCAAGCTAACGTTAACTAACACCAACTAAAACAGGCGAAGTGATTACCTCCATGTTACAGAGGCTCTTGAACACCTTTCGTTGGTGTCCTTACATGCCCATATTGTTGGAAAAGCGCCAGTGAAATGAGCTACAGATAACGGAGTGAGCGGATGGTCCTTTCCAAAGTGCCCGTTTAAAGTTGACAAATTTAGTCCATTTTCTGGATATTTTGGGATCTTTGGGCCATTTGTTCACAGATGTCCCACTGTACATTGAATGATTGCAGCCAAAAACAACACACCTTTTCGTCATTTTGCATTAAATTAAGTGCAACTTCTAGAGTTGTTGTCCACCATCTACGTCACAGGCAAGACGCCTATTAGAGTTTCCCAACACCGTTGGGGGGGGGGGACAACGGTTTTTTAAACCTTATTCTTTGAATTAGTAAGAAAAAACATGTTTTCTGACTATCAATAAACACAAGTTAGGAACTCAAATTCCACTGTATTTATTTGTTTGACACTTTCATATCGCTGCTGCTTAGCCTTTAAATGGATTAGTGTGTTATATGATGGGTGGTGCCTTCAGTGCAGTAGTCTAAGGTAGCAATCCTCTGACAAGAACTCTAAAACATACAGTCGCCCACTCTGTAACTTAACTACAACTGTAAGTGACTCTGGACGAGAGCATCTGCAAAATGTCCTATATGTAAATGTACAATGGGATAAGATGGTCAAAGGGTAGAGTAAATCTAAAATCCAGCTGTTTCAAGCAGCTGGAACAGCAGTGCACCATGGAAAATCATCATCTGAAAGGCCCTGTCCTGTTTGCTATGTTTTGCAAAGTCTGTTTCATTGTTTGACCATTGTTTAAACATGTATTTGTATGACTGGTTATCTAAATTATTTTGATGGTGGGTGGGTGTGTTTGTCGTGCTGGTACCAGTGGATCAGACACAGCAGTTTGCCCCACCAACTGAATCATACCTGCTCTGGTGGTCTTACGTGAGTCCTGACCACTGGGTAAAAGGGGGTTAATAAAGTATGGCTCCTGTGTAGACCAGTGGAGATGAGAAGGTGGACAGTGAGTGTAGAAACAAGGCGGTGAACTTAAGGTTATGGCTGATCAGTGTTGATGTTCTTGATCTGTAAACAGTGACGATTACAGGGATGTAAATACTACTCTTACACTGGTAGGATTGGAGTTTGTAACTGAGAAAAGAGTTCATATTCGATTTGAAATGCCTCTGCTGCAGTTCACTTCAAAGTCAAATTCAAAGTGGAAAATCTACAAAATGAAGGCTGCTAATTTGAAAGCTGGAGGCACGGGACCACTCTGGAGAAATCTGCCGTTCACATCAGAAGCAACCGCAAAAAACAAACACGTTGGCTCCGTCCTCAGACTCTCTGCAGCTTTCTGAAAGGGTCATATTTGGGTTTACGCTCTTTGGCATCAGAGTTTTTAATGAAGATCTACCATGTTTGGGATGAAACAGAGGGTCAGAACAAGAGGCCAAAGGGTCATCGCCTTCTCAAAAAGTAGAAAGTGAATAGTAAAGCAGCTGTTCAGCCAACAATCAAATATACATTCGGTCTTCACTTCAGCTGAGAGAGAGATAGAGCAGTCTGGGTGTAGTCAATGAGCCCAGACAAGGTCAGGGTCTGAAGTCAGCTTCTGTAGTTTAGACTGGAGCTTAAAGGCGAAGCCTTTAAGTCCTAACTAACCTGAAATGGCCATGTATGTTAATCAATTAGCATTGTTTATTTAGCAAACAGCATTCTTGTATCATTACACACTTGCCGCAGGAAATCACAAACAGACTTGCTTATGCAATTCCTGGCAATGTAAGACCACCTGAAAACTGTAGAAATTCAGTAGACAGACCTGTAACCCAAGACCTACATTATTTTTATGATTACTAACATAAGCTTTCCAACATTAGCCCATAGCTGCATCCCAATTGTGTACCTAATAATAATTCTAACTAGTGTTAGATTACATAGTTCAGTCACAAAGATGAGTATACTAAAAAATCCTCAGTGTGTACTAAGAACCAGTCAATTTTTGAGTAATATAATGGTGGACACTACTGGCCCACAATCCAATAGGAAATGGAACAGGAGGAGTTTCTCTGTTGTCTGCTAGCTTGGTCTCAATTAGTTCCTTACTCACTAGGTAGGGCACTTCACAGAATAAAAAACCTGTACTACACATACACAGTACATTAAATGTTAATAATGAGCTTGTATTGATTGTAAATGGTTTTATTACCTGACCTACTATGCACTATTTTATTGCAGAACCATTATTTTATGACCTACATGGTGTATTACGCAGTTTGGAAGGGATAAAAAAAAAACAATAGTGATCAAAATCATTGCAGCTGAAGCTTGATATGGTGTGTGTTGTCATAGCAACAGTTCATCACATCCTGTTAGTAGGAAATCGTGTATTATGTTAATATGTTGTACATTAGCCTAACAAACTCACACCTTTAAAGTGAGATGTATATATACTGTATGGTGTTAGTCTGTAGTACACAATTGGGATGCAGTATTATCTTGCTAGTTATTAACGTTTTCTATATCGTCACTGTCCATCTGAAAACTCGCATCTCCAAAAACCGTAACTTTACAGAAGAAGGAAAGAAAAAAACTTTCAACAGAAGTCAATGTAAAAAGATTTAACTTCAAGTAATTTTGGACCATTTCTATTGGTCAATTCATCACAAACTCTTCACATAGTGTGAAGGACAACTGCTGTGTTCAAATGAAGTCTGTATTCACTCTTGAAATCCACAGTCACACACAGAGTGATGCTCAAGTTTCTTCAATATATTTGTGCTATTATGAATGGTTTAGTTTTCATAGCGACTGCAACAAAACTAATGTTCGAAATGAGCTGGTGTTTTCTCTGTACACCCTCAGAAAGTGATACTTCCTAAAGCCATTATACAATTACCTTCAGAATTAGTAGACTATATCATTTCAGAGACAGTACTGACCACCCCTTGTAAAATACATTTTACGCTGCCTTACTGCTGTCTGTGCACCGTGATAGATGTGGGATATTTAGTTAGAGTTTTAAAAGTTGAAACTTCTGTGCTTTAATAAGAAATGGTTTACAAACTATAAAAATAAAAATAAAAATTGATCATTAGTTCAGGACAGTGGGGTAAAGTTGATGTAACTGATTAAGGATGTTCCCAGGTCTCAGTTTATAATGTGAGCAAAATATAGCTCCCACTTTGTGGATGAATTTCTAACACCTATTATAGAGTATCACCCTTAAACCTGCCTCTAAATTTAAACCCAAGATTATCCCTAAGCCTAAGCAGAAAAGGGTTAGAACAGAAGGTTTCCACTGTTTTACAACACTGTTTTTGTGATTCTTCTTCAGGAACATAAACAGTCTGTGTGGGTTTAGGGAAAGAGCGCCACCAATGGATGGGAGCTCACAGTGATTTTAAAGTAACTATGAATTAAATCAAAATGAATATCAGACTGATCTTTTTAGTTGTATATTTTTGGAGAACCATTGGAGGTTCAAAATCATTGTGATGCTCTGTTCACCTGTAACAGGCAGAATAGATGCTCTGTCATTGCTACTCTGAGCTCAGCACTGCAGAAACTGGACTATGTAACATTTTACAGGACAATGCTGTAAAAGCCCAGGAGCAAAACCATTAAATCTTAACTAGTGTTCTTTTAATGTATTATATTTTACTGTTTTATTTTTTTATTTCATTTTCTTTAACATTTGTTCTGTTTGTATTTATTTTTATTTGCTTTAAAAAGCACTGTATAAATAAACTTATTTTTAACAATACTATTTTAACTACCACTATCTTTAGTTGTTTCCATTTCAAAATAAAGGTGCCAACAGCACTGAGAAACCATTATTAATTCAGAAGATTAAAGAGCAGGAGCAGGTGCGTTTTTATGTATATTCTCAGGGTCGCAGACCCCTTTGATAAAGGCTCTGGAGAGAGGCCTGTGAGGTGTATGTAAAAGAGCTATTAGACTGACCTCTGACAGGTGCCTCACATCTCAGATCTCACACACAAAGACTTGTCAGTGCCTTTTCCTTTTTTTTTTTTTTTTTTTGCTTTAGTATGCTGAAGAAATGACTCACTTATATTATCGGCGGGCACTTTGACCACGGCGGGCTCAATCAGGTTGTCTGCGAGGACAAAGGCCCCTTCCTCCAGCGTATCCAGTAACATGGTGGCGGCATGTGTTTGCTCCGTGGAATTCATGTCCTTCCAGGACTTCAGGGCTTCCGGCCTCAGGAGGTTGTCCACCGTGTCCACGATGGCCTGTAACCGTGGAAACAAGAGAAATAATGATAGGCGTTTGATATTTGCTTTTTTTTTCCCCTTTTGTCTAGAAGAAAAAAAAATGAAACAGAACTCCATAGGACTCCATACATGAGGCACATGAAGGGGGTAACCAGAGCAAATTAAAGTCATGACAGGCAAGTAAAACCATGATTGGGGGTAGAAGCAGGGTGGGGGCTGGGGAAAGGGTTGAAGAGAGGGTCTTTGGCCCAAACAGGTCTTGATTTTGTGCCTGGAACTGCAGCAGTGTTTGTGTATGTGTGTGTGTTGTGTGTTACCTTTGTCATTTAACCATCACGGGGATTGTTATTGCAAATTGCGGCGGGAAAGCAGCCCGCAACTCTTTCCAAATAAATGGGGCATTCTTCTGCCGTTTGCTAAAGCCTAAGTGGGCCTTATTCCTACAAAAGCTGGCCTGTTTTCCAAGGAACAATTATGATTACATTCCATAACAGGATCTGACCGCAATGCCCTCAGAATGTATGCTATTCCCTGCGAGGGGGAAACGGCTTATCGGGCGGCGGGATCTGCTTGCCAAAGCCCGGCAGACTGTGGTGGGGGGGGGGGGGGGGTCCAACTGCGGAGATATTCATGTTCCCGTTCCCTTTTCTTGCTCCTAATCACAATCCTTTCATTTCCTGAGGCCGGGAGCGAGTGCTAACTGAATTAAACAGTTCCAGGGCCATTCCTTAGTGTATTTAAAGACTCTAGACCAGCTCCCAACACCATCTAGTGAGCTCTTATTGCGCAGTGTCACTCCAGCCTCGCTATTAAAGAGGACAAGGAGACAGCCAGCTGAGTCTCCACACAGTGGCCCTCGATCTACTGGAGATAAAATGGAATTGAGATACACCCGAGTCGAGATTAGCTGTGTCATGGTGACAGCCAGCTCTTCTCTTGCTCTGTCACCGACAATAAGCGCAATAACACTCGCCACTTTATGGCAGCTTATTTCCGTTCTTTGCTGGTTTGTGCCCCTCCGTAACCTCCAGATGAGTCCGATTAACCTTACGCCGCTTTCCTTGAAACGCAGAACTCCTAAGTTTGGACACATCTGATTAAACAGATGCTACATGGCAAAAGATTTGTAGGTGCCTTTTAGGGAGTGATTTCTATGCACAGATGGTTGGTATCACCTCCATAGAATGCACTGATGACCGCAATAGAAAGGGTTAGAGCAGCTGGAGCTGTGCATGAGCCTATGGTGCTATGCTCAATGCTAAACTAGAGCGGTATAAAGCAGTAGGTTGGTTAGAGTGGCTTTTATGATCCAGAACTTATGTCCCAACAGCAAATAAACAGCGCGCATAATTCATTCATTCATTCATTGTCTGTAAACGCTTATCCAGTTAAGTGTCGCAGTGCATCCGGAGCCTACCCAGAATCGCTGGGTTCAAGGCAGCAACACACCCTGGAGGAGGCGCTAGTCCTTCACAGGGCAACACACACTCACACATTCACACCTATGAACATTTTTGAGTCTTCAATCCACCTACCAACGTGTGTTTTTGGACTGCGGGAGGTAACTGAAGCACCTGGAGGAAACCCCCAGGGAGAACACACCAAACTCCTCACAGACAACTGGAGTGGGACTTAGCTCGCATAATCTTCATAGTAAAGCAAAAAATGCACTGAGATGCACTGAAGCAGCTGTGAACCTAAGGTCACCAAGCTCAACACCGAAGGATCTTCAATCCGGATCCGGATCTTTGATCCAGGCTCCAGGCCGGGACTTTAAAATGGCTGGCTGGTACGACACTATAGCTTCAACTACTAATGCGCCAAACTAGTCAGGTATCCATGGGTTGCAGGTTACATCACTGTGAAGAGTAGCCGCCACGTTGGGGACCTACACGTTACTCAAATACACAACTTTCCCATTAGATCCGCTGATGAAAATGCTAATGTGGCTAACAGAGGGTAATGGCTTTTTTCTCCTCTTTCTACACTTTGGGATCATTTACCACCCCCGACTCAAAGAGGCAGATGGTTATAAGTTATAAGGCCCTCTCCAGTGCAGGGAGAGGAGCTGGGTATGAGATAAATGTATCCAGCTTTCCTGTCTGTTTACAAAAGTGCTGCGCTCAGAAACCAAACAATCAGTCACTAATATGACTGCAACCAAGGGATAGTGTCATACCGACCAGCCATTGGTCCAGATTTGAAGACTAAAGAGAACTGGATCGGTGCTCTATTAAGTGACAGACTTACTACTGTGATTAAGACCTAATCTCACTAATGTTGTCATGGTTGCATGCCATCAAACCCTCACAGCAATGTTCTAACATCTAGTGTGAAGCCTTCAAGAGCAGAGGCTGCTAATACAGCCAATGTGGGGTAAAGTACTTATTAACACAGATGCTTACCAATTAAAATGTACATTTATTGTCTATCATTGCTGACCACTAATATACAATGAGGGTATATTTACATAGTATGTTGTTTTGTTGGTAAACAAATAAGTACAGTTCCTTTTGACACGGGAAAGACATCCGAAAAAGAACCTGTACTAAAGCACCTTCAGCAGAAATCGAAAGAATTGTTGTAAAACAAAGTCACAGCGGCACATCTCCACAGTCTGCACTGTGTAACAGTAGCCGAGGCTGTAATGAGCTAACTGGGTTATAGCTTCTTCTGCCAAAACAATACAAAACATCCTCTCGGTTCTCTGGCCCGGGCCAATGTTTTATTTGTTTTAGCGGTCACTGGCAGAAGCCCTTAGTGACCCAGCTGTAGAGAGGGGGAAAAATAAAAACACTTCTATGCTATCTCTAAGTGAACCTGCTCAGGATGGCACTGCAATTTAACCCTTTAATATAGTGCCACGGTATCTCTTCTCTCAGATTCACATCTCTTCAAATCATCAACACAGCTTTTATTAATAGTAATATACAAACAGGCTTTAAATTAGATGGAACATTTGTGAGGAACTTAAGGGCTCAGATGCCTTCAGTCCACAACAGTAGAAGTGAGGTCAGTTACTAAGTTTTGGATCACAACCACCACTCATCCCTTTAGTATCAAATGATGCCCCAGTTCCACTGCTCACAGCTCAGCTGCCTCCAGTTGATCCAGATGCTCCTGAGCGCCCCATTCTAACTGGTCAGGGCCCCTATAGGACCACAACAGGACAGGTTATGATTCGGGTGGTGGACCATTCTCAGTGCTGCAGTGACACTGATGTTGTTGGTATGAATGGATCAGACACAGCAGCGCTGCTGGAGTGTTTTAAAATACCATCGCCACCACCACAAGTATGCAGAGCACACACACATATATATTTGTTTCTTCTCATTGCTATAAGAACAGATAATAAACATAATCTGCAGTGAAAACATGCTAACAGCCGGCTTTGTATCTCCATTCTGTGATTTCAAAACTGATATGGAAGATTTGAACTGTCCTACACTTCTCAGGGGGTTCTTATGAGGGCGGAGGTCATTAAATAACCATGCTGCCTCATACGGGTAGAGGACCTGCGGTGGAAGAGCTGGATTTATGGCGTGAGAACCGAGCGCTTGGGGCGTTCTTAATTTGAGGCTGTTTTTGTGTCGGCGCTAAAACAGGCGTTTGAATGGAGAGGGGGACTTTGAGGCGGGTGGATCATAGCGCACACTCGAGGAAGTTGGCACGCGAAACCGCCCGACGTTGGCCTATTTCTCTTGGCAAACAAAGGGGGAGGAAAGAAGAAGAAGGTGGTGGTGTTGGTGTGTATGTGTGTGTGTGTGTGGGGTGCGTTTAAAAACGCTTCATCACATAAATAAACCCCAGTCAGAGAGAGTCTCACGTGGCTGTGGGCTGGGAGTTTTCCGGCAGTGTAATATATATATATTTTGTAAGTTTTCGTGCCCTGGTGTGGAAAACAAGGCATCAGAAAGAGGGGAGGAAAATCAGATAGAAGCATAACGACACAAACGAGGGAAATGACTCCGTCTTATGAACGCAGGCAGTGTGAAAGTTGAGGAAAGAGGTGAAAAAGTGAGGCACTTTGATCACAGCATTGACAGACAAGAAGAGGAAATGGTGCAATTACATCTGTGCAATTGCTCATACAATACTCCAGTGTTGGGGGGGGGGGGGTGAGGGGGGTGCAAAAGAGGAGAAAAGAAGCATGGGGAGCAAAGAAGGGGCTGAGGAGCAAGAGAAAGGAAAGAACTAGTGGGAGAGATAGAAACAGGTGCAAGAAATTATACGAGGTGAAAGAATTCTTAATCAAACACACAGTCAATATCTACTTCCCATTATGAGATTGGGAGTTTTAAAGGATTACAGACGTTTTGAAAGTTGCCAAGTCATACTTAAGGTTTCGGCCAAAAGATTAAGGCACTTTCACTCAATAAATGACATAAAAATTGGGGAAATGGCTAAAATCTTTGAAACTGCTCCATAATATTCTTAGAACAATCTCATAATGACAAATACTCGCTCAATTGACTCCATTCAGAATGATTTCCCTTGCTATGACATCATAAAACAAAGAGAGAGAGAGAGAGAGAGAGAGAGAGAGAGAGTGGGGAAATGTGGAAAACTGGAAGCAAAAAATGTGGGCGACTAGAGAAGCAGAAAGAGTGAGGGGGGAAAAAAGGGGCGAGAGACACAGAGAGAGAAAGTATGAAAGTAGAGAGGGAAGGGGGAGGGGAGGGAGATGAAAGGTAAAATAGGAGAGGGAGAGGGAGCGAGAGAGAGAGAGAGAGAGAGAGAGAGAGAGAGAGAGAGAGAGAGAGAGAGAGAGAGAGAGAGAGAAGAGGAAAAAAGAACAGCAGCCAGCCAGGCAGGCAGACAAAGGCAGAGACGCTAACAAGTGCCTAAAGAATGAGTCAGAATCCAGCAGAGAGCGTCCCGCAGACACACAGACAGAAACACAGACAGACACACACACACAGCCAGGCAGCCAGACAGAGGCAGAGAGAGACACACAGACAGACAGATGGAGAAGCTTCATGCAGAGAAGTGGGGCAACGGGAAGCAGGATGCAGTGGATGTACCTTCATATACGCCCTGCACGTCTTTTCTCGCTTTTGACGCTTATTTAAAGGAACAAGAGCACACACACACACAACAAAAACACCACACACACACAGAGAAAGTGGAGAGGTCAAGAACACCCGCCAGGACCTGACTGATATGTGGTCAGTGAAAACACTGACCAGAGTCTTATGTGGATGTTTGCATTGCTCTAAAATCATTGACACGGACCCTTATCGACCGGTGCCTAATGAAAACACACCGTTCACATTCTTACACAGCTGTGCACATGAACAGTGCGCCCAAACTTTTGCCCTCCGAAGATACAGCACTAGAACCCCACGTAAAGTGACAGAACTCATTAACATAAGCTCCGCCTCCTGGGCGTTAAATCTATAGAATGTTTAAACACCGAGCAATTAGCCATAACATTGTGACCAGCCCCTTGTTTCTTCACTCACTGTCCATTCTCTCAGCTCCACTGCCATTGCTCTGCATACTTTCACACTGATGTGCTGGTGCTGTGTGCTGGTACGACCAGCTGGAGTTTTTAAACCCCTGCCGTGGTCCTGTGGGGGCTCCTGAACATCGAACAACTGACGGACTACAGTGTCTATGTGACCAACTACAAAGTACAGTCAGTGTATACTGTGAGTGGAGGGACAAGATGGTGGCAATAATGTTATGGCTGATCAGTGTATTTGTCGTTGATGAGTGATAATCATCCGACAATCCCCAGACTTGACATTCCATAACAACAAGAGGAAAATAATAACGCGCCCTGTTATTGGACGATATTAGCACCTGTATTTACATATCAGTCAGGCCCAAAATATTTTATCTCACACACACACACACACACAGACACACACACACACACACACACACACACACACACACACACGCACACACACACACAGAGTTAGAAGAGTTAGTAGAGTCATAAAGGTCTATCAAGTGTTTTCCTGCTTTGGAAAACTTACTTACAAAAGGAAAAGCACTTTCTCTCTCACACACACACACGTTTGTTTACAATACACTGTGGGGACACTGCATAGGCTTCAATTCATTTAACCTCATCTAAGTGCTACAAGCCTGATCCTTACTCTTACCAACATGCCTTCACCTCACACTGTTATGATTTACATCGTAGGGAGCAGCTGGTGGTCCCCATGAGGAAGAAAGGTGCCCTCAATAAGAGTGTATAAACAGGTTGAGGACTCCAAAATGTGATATATACCTGTGATATATACACACACACAGTAAGAGAAGATGAAGAAACAAAGGCAGAAAAACACGAACACGCAAAAGTTTTAGAAGAGTTTATGTTGTTCTTGTACATCTTTTCTGAGTTATTGACGCTTGGATACCAAAATAAAAGCAACCACACACACACACACACACACACACACACACACACACACACACACACACACACACACACACACACGAACACAGACAAGCAGAAAAGATCAAGAATAAGACGTATACATAAACACGTACACATCCTCCTCACACATCCTCTGACTCTCTCTCTCTCTGTCTCTCACACACACACACACACACACACACAATTACAAGACATAAAGGCTTAAAAAAAACGGGCGGCTGCATCTTCAAAGGAACATCAAGGTGCTCTGTTGCTGCCCACACTGTGTTTTGGAGTGTGTGTGTGTGTGGTTGTGTGTAATCAGAGCATCAGCACAGACTGCCCAAGAAGAGTAAATGGAAGAAGTCCAGCGGCTCGTCTCCCCCTGTTTCAATTAGAAGTGTCTTTTGAATACATCAGCTGCTCACAACCCAAACCCAGCCGAGGAAAAACACACGAGGCACAGGTAGTGGACCGTGGTACAATCCAATCCTCACCATCCACTGGGCAGGAGGAGGTCATTTGTACTTCATGGTCAGGGTGATTGTGTGGATCTGGAAATAGTCAATCCATCAAAAAAAAAAAAAAAAATAGTGTCCTTCTCTTTTTAATCCCCCTCCTCCTCTCTTTCTTTTACTCTTTCTTGGACACACACCTCCTCTATCTCTAACTCTCTCTCTCCCTGTTTTTTCACACTCGTCTTCTCTTCCTACCCCTCCACCCTCTTTCTCTCCTCTCTCTGCCTTTATCTCCCTCCTTCTTTCTTCTGTTTTTGTTCTCGTTTTCTGACACACATCCCCTTCTTCTTGTCTGTCACACACTGACCCTCTCTCTCTGGCAGAAGAAAGGGAATAACTCTCGTGCAGAATCACCCGTTTCATTTCCTCTCCTCCAGCGCAGTGCTGAGATCCAGCCTCCAGGCCATCGATATTCCTCAGATTCTCTGCTAAACCCAGCACTGCGCAGGTCTTCCGGCTGGATACGTGTGGCCTCCTGCGCTCCGGCTGAGCCTCTCTCCTGAGAAAATATCTCCCTCCATCACTCGGCCTCAACCGAGAGGGCAATTACACTCCTGTAGGGGCCGCAGCTTCTTCCCTGGGCTTTTTTTTTTTTAATAGGACGCCTCCTGGCCATTAGCGGCCGGCTTTTTACATCTGCAGCGGCAGGTGAGGGGGATGCACTAGTGCTGTAATTACAGGGGAGGTGAGCCAGTGCAGAGTCGGCAGGTGGGCTCAAAAAAGACCTAGAAGACCAAGGAGAGCGAGAAGCCCCAGGGCCACGGGGGCCCGCTTTAATACCAGCAGGCAGGGGCAGGGAAGAGGGAGTGCCCTTCTGCAGGGAAAAGAGAGAGAGACAGAGAGAGAGAAGGTCTCCTCAAAAGAAGGAGAAGAAGAAGGACTGATTTTCTTTTTCTTTCTTTTTTCTGCTCGTCTTATGAAAAAAGTCAGGCCGGGTCTCGACTCCGAGATTCCACACACAGCCGGCTGAATTCCACAGCGGCAGGGAAATGAGCTCAGGGAGCTGCAAGGGGCATGTGGGATCAGGAAATCTACAAATACTGCATTGTACAGGGCTCTGGGGTTCCTCCAGATCTGGCGAGTCTTGTGAATAAGGCTTAGCAAAAAAAAAAAAAAAAAAAGCAGGAACTGCTCTGTGCCCAAACAACCGCACAACCCAGCAAAAGTTTAGGGAAACCATGCTGTCCAGACTGGATATGACTGTTCAAAGTTGGGATCCGTTAACACAAAGCAGCTGCATCCTTAGACTCAGTGCTCAAGCTTTCCATGAACAACAAAGCCTCGAGTCTTACTTGGTTAGCATCGAAAGTTGTCCCTAAACAGTGCCTTGGTTTCCTTTATAAACTACGGTCAAACACTTTTCACCTGGCGGTGACCTGGAGGATGTCACATCAAAGTGTAAAATGTACGAGATTCCCAAGGTGAAACTGATCACTTTATTTATTAATAATTACCAGTATCAGTGTGTGGTATACAATAATACTTGTTTCTATCAGAGACTTAGTGGAAGGCTGGGTGTCCCCAAACTTTTGATCGCTAGATGGAAACCCCTGTGAAATTCCAGCTCTATCTGTGCAGTTGGAATTACTTTAGAAACCCTAGTTAAATGACCATAAACCATCAACAAAAACAGTAAATCTGTTTATTACCATGGTATTATCATGTTATAGACATATAGTATAGCAAACTGTTGTGGACATGCTATAACCTGATTGGTCGTGCCAATAAAGCTTACTGAATTGAGCTGTATTGTACTGAGACCATTGTCAAAAATCAAGAACGCACTAATCACAGCAGAGCTCACACAAGTACAACAGCTATGCTGGAGATTAGCCGAATTGTGCTAATAGCCAAAACACACAATTAAACATTGCAGTGCCCAGAAACTATTTGTAAGCACTAAGCCGGAGATAGCTTTATGCGTGTGTACCTTGTTAAAGCTGCGTCCGGCCGAGTCCTTCTCGCTGGGCCTAAGCTCCTGAAGCTGAGCGTCCAGGATGTCCACAAGCTGCTCCATGAGCCGGACAGAGGAGCTGACGTCTCCCGCAAACACAGGGCCCTGAGTGTGCCTGGCCAGCTCGTTGGCCAGATTCGCCGCATTCTCGCCGCTCCGGATCTGACCCAATTTAGAAGCAAATGTGTGATTATGGGGACACGCAGATTACAGGCTGGGGAAATGAGAGGGTTTGGAACAGAGGGAAGTGGAGAACCCTGTTGATAAACTCTGCAACACTTCCCAACACAAACTTGGCCTGTGGAGTAAAGCTCTGGTGTGTAGCAGACTGAGGCTTAAACTGATCCTAGTTGCTGTTAGATGAAGGCGGCTTTTGAATATAACAAGGTTACAGCTACAGTTGAGTGTACTTATTAAACGTACTGAAGAAAAGCTGCAGTAAAATGGACCAATGCTGTTTCTTAAGAGAAAAATTAAATCTCAACAAAAGCAAAGTTTTATCGGGGGCAGTATATAATCAAATATTTCAATTATAGTTTTTATTCGGTTCATTGCACTTTTTAAACTGCTAATCGCCACAGTAGTGGATTGTCAACATGGATTGCAGTCTGTAATTGTGTAACTACAAAGTGCAGCTCTATAGTGAAATCTATTAAAACATGAAAATTTGTTCAAAATCAAGACACTTTTTTAATGTTATGTCTGATCTGGGTATAGTTTAACACAACAATATAAATCATTGTTTAAGAAAATGATTTGTTACTGACCTTTTGCGCCACCTGCGTGACCCAGTGTGAAGTGCAGTTGCTGAGATCTGGACCTTTCGGGTTCCAGGTGCCACTCGCGGCCATGCAGAGGAAAGAGGCGATACCTGACCACGAGGAAGCAGAGAGGGGGTGAGGAGAAGCTAATATAACACTGTCATTGTCTAAACCTGCCCTCAAACTACTGTCTCAAAGCCAAGGCTAATCCCAAAAACCTTTTACCAACTGAACCAAGGGCAAAGTCAAGGGTGTGTAGAAGCCGGAGACCGGTCTAATCCAGTGTTTCTCAATTACAGTCATAAAGTCTTCCCCAGCACTTGACAGTTTTCCTGTTCTAACACATCTAGCTAAGCTGAAGATAACACACTAATGGCATTTGCATCCCATTTAGGTCTTTCGGCCTTATCCAGACTGACGTAAACTCTAATCATATGCCTACACATAGGTGAATGTCTCATTAAGAGTGACTAGGACGTTTAGATTTGTAACATGTTGCGGCTGCCAGGGGCAGAAATCCCAGGAGGGAATGTGGGGCAGGAACCCCATCCCCCTCCTGGGAAAAACAGGTCTCTCCCACAATTATAGTTTTAAACGTAATTATATAACTGTAAATAATAAATATTAACATAATTACAGATGCTAGGAATTCATTTTTAGGTTTTGAAAATGGCATTACCCCCATTACTCATATACCTCACAATGGTTTGCTTCATTGCTTACCATCACAAGAGTTGCCATTTTGGCCAATTTCCCCACAGGGCAATCGGTGAGATCACAGCATTTAACAGAACCCTAGTCACAAGTCACCTATTCACAATCATGGCTGTAAAGTGCAGGGGACGTGAATGCAGTCTGGGTGTTGCTTCCAATACATCTAACCCTCATTCACATTCCTTTACATATACATCACATTCACTTTTAAGAAATCAACACTGGGCCTGAAATGCAGAGGTCCATGAATGGTCTCATGGTTGTTTTTGTTAAGCTTTTCAGCGTCGAACAATACCGGACGTATCAGCACTATGTTTCTAAGTATATTTATAGAACGTTCTGTAATCGCTTCAGGGTCTGATTAAAAAATAATTGGTTTTGTTTAATGAAATGTCAGTTGTGCCATGTTTATTATCTCGGCATCGTGTGATATAAATTATATAGGAGCAAACGGTTTCAGATTCTGTTATTAGGAACTTAATGTGTTTTGTTTTCTTGCCTAAAACAATCAGATTATTACTGGAATTATTATTAATAAATCAATAAACGCTTTAACTCAAATATAGCGCAAAGGTAAATCTGTTTCTCCACTTGAACACAGAGAGCAACTCCATGAGCACAGCTCAGGATGATGTAATACCTACTATACATTTCATAGTGCAAATACAAAATGGCTCCCTATTCATTATTCCCTACATTACTAACTATAGAGTGCACTATTATCGTGAATAGAATTCAGGAGGTGGTGAACAAATTGAAAAACTACTTCATGCAGGTTTTTACCAAACAAACCAGTGGATTATGGGTATCTACTATTCACTAGTGTACATGGGTTGTGGGATTGTTTGAGTGCACCATGTTTTCAGACACTACTACAAAATGGCAGGATCCCAGAAAAGTGCACTACATAGTGCATAGGCTACAGTTTCAGTCAATACGGCACAGTGCCAGTCAGCCACCTCAATACTAGAGAGGTGGGCTGCCAACATACACTCTTCTACATGGTCTTAGTGCTGTTTTCACAGACAGGACAGGTATCTGTGGTGAGGTGTTATGGAAAATGTTTTCAGACTACACTTTCTGAAAGCAGTGGGGATGAATATTGCCCATTTCTGAAAGTGCCGGGTCCCCAGCGTAATGACACGTAGGCTTACTACATGTCAGCAGGCTCTAAAACAGCTACTGCTAATGCTCTGATACTTCATAACTTCTACTGGAGAGCAGAGTCAAACCTGCTAACGTCTGACATTATGGGGAAACTCTAGACAGCCACTGAGGAATATGCAACACTGCACTGCACTGCACTGAAGAGGTGGGCTTTGGTATTTCAAAACACTGGTTTAAACTGCCTTAAACCACTGACCAGCTTTCACAGAAACATACAAATCCCCCGTCTTACTAAACACAAACACACAGCTAAATCACCGGTGTCAAATGAAGTCCTACCGTGTTAAATGGACACCTGCAAAGTTAATTTTCCTCTAGGCAGCCCCTGCTGGCCTCTACAGAAACAAGACTCTATACACCTAACACTTTGCAATTTAGCTATTACTGAACTCCAAAAACTCTCTCTTGCACCCACCTCTCGTTCCCTTCGGACATGGCCTCTCCACGGTCACCCCCCTGTGCGTCTGTGGCCAGACGATGTCCCTGATCTCCATGCTCTCGCAGAAGCGTCTGCTAGACGGGGGAAGGCTGGAGATGGTGGGGTCGGGCATCCCTGGGTGCTCCACGGCCGGGTCCTGCCGCGGGTCCGCTGTGGCCGTTACATTAGCCGTGCCCCGGTGAGTGCTGCTGGTGCTGGTGGTGCTGATGGTAGTGGTGGTCCTTCTGGGGAACATGGTGGACACCACGTTGTCAGGAATCGTCGAGACTGTAGATGATGATGAGAAAAGAGTTAGCACTGTGGGTGGTAGTGCAGTCATACAATAAGAAATTAGTACATGCTATTGCTATGAGAACAAAAGCTGATGCCATTTTAAATTATTGAAAACAGTGCCAAGGACAGCTTGGCTGACATGACATTAGGGGTCTTGCCCGAGGACTTGGGTATAGGGTAATCTGGCTGGCCAAGCTAGGAACTGAATCCATAGGGTGTGGTTTGGAGGGAAGCAACATTGCTCAACCACTATATTCCAAACCAGCCACTGAGAAGCCATGGGCTATGCATCATTCTTATTCTTGTACTTCGTTATATTAATATTTATCTCCTCTTTCTTTGCAATTGTCTTGCCAGGTATTACCTGCCTCATATGCCCCCATTTCAGTGCCCTCTGTCTCAGGAGGGTGGACCCAAACAGGCTTTTTTTTCAACTTGCCACTGTCACAATCTTTCACATCACCTCATAGACACCCACACTAGCTCATACCAAGGGAAGTGATTGAGGAGAATGGGCTGCGCTACCCTCCCAGAGAGTGCTGCCCGGCACTGGACCGCCGAGCCATCACCTAGACTTGAATATGTGGTTTGTAGACAACAGTGGGCTACTCTAATGAACCAAAGCTCTTCAAAGTCAACCCTGGAATCCAGCTTGGGTTCTGGATTTGATCTGCGACTCCATTAAAGTGTTGATGTTCAGATTGAGTGGTTGGTTAACTGATTAACTAAGCACCCAGTGATTACAGGATTTACAGACCACTGCATTCAAAGTGCACAAGAACCTCTGGAACAGATGGAAACGGATGAACTGACCTCCTCGGCTTTTACTGAAAGTCATCGAAATCAACAAATGTTTAGCGTACAAACCACCGCGTGTTGTTCTCTGATGACGGCAGACTTCCCTTGTGATAATGGTTTGTGTAAACGGCTCTGGAGGTCCCGCCGAGGCTGCTTCGCTCTCAGACCCTGCTCTAATTCAAAGCAGCACTGCCACCATACACAATGCCCTGTTTCTTTTTTGTCTGCACCACAAAACTGATGGCCATGCAAATATTTAACCACTCCCGCCTTTCATCCCCCGTACCACACCGTGCCCAGAGCACATGAAAAAGAAACAGAAATTCCACTCGGACGTTGTCCTGTTTTTTTTTTTCTCCGGAGCCATTTCTGGGTCCTCTGGCCTGACTGAATGTCAATGGTGAGAGACACAAGAATGAGGAAAAAGAAAGCTGTGCACCATTATTTTTCTCCAATTTCATCTCTGTAGCTCTTCTCTTCCTTCCATCTCTCCATCCCTGCTCAAGCCTAATTCTTTGATAAAGTGAATCTGAAGAAGCTAAAAATGCAAAGTCCTTGGGAAAAATCCTGCGCATCACAGCGGAGATAAGAAGGTTTTGACGCCGTTCAGTCTTGACATATTTAAGAGAATTTGGGATGAAGTGTGCAGCTTATATTTCAAATAACTCTCTCTCTCTCTCTCTCTCTCTCTCTCACACATCTCTCTCTCAAAAAAAAAAAAAAAAAATGGCTTCACACAGCTGGGCGTCAAGCCCATGTTTGCTTGGTTCATGTATGTTTGAGCGTGAAAAAAGCACTTCACCAGGAGCCGTTAAACGTGCCGAGGCCGTGCCAGCACAAGTGTAAATGTGTTTGCGGGTTGTCTGACTGCAGCTACAGCCACTTGATAGCTGGGATCATGGGGACTAGAAGGTTGGAGGGTGGGACCGAGATTTTTGGAGGGAAGCACTGTAACGTACACATGACGACCCATCATCGGACACGCATCTCCATTTCCTCCGAATCAATGCACTCGCTGGGCCAGCATCCAAGCCGCCAATCTGGAACATCTTTCCTTTTGTTCCTTCATTCCGGCCAAATATGTACTTCATTATGCCCCAGAGTCCCTCCCACTTCTCCCCTCTCCATCACCCCTGCAGCAACATTAGTTGTTTTTGCCTGAAAAAGGAAAAAATAAGCAGGAACCCAGCAACCCACAGGATAAAAATAGTGACAGTGTGTAATGTTCTGATTATTCCAGATATTAGGGCAAAGCAAGTATGACTGAGAAGGGAGACACTCACGTATATACTCTCTTCACTGGCGCAGCACATGGAGCTATGAGAAAGCTTTATTTGCAAAAAGACCTACCAGATTCAGCAGATAAATGACTAAAATAAATAGCCCAAATAATCTTATCCTCTATTGTTTAATATTCTTAACAATTTGTAGTGGTTTTACAGTCAGTAAGCTGGCTCCTGTCCACTGGTGGTGCTGTTACTCTAAATATATGCAAACTCTTTGTTATGTACTCGAAGAAGTGCTACAGAAACAGTGCTGTAAACCTTTGTGTAGGATTGTTACATGGGACAAAAATATTCCAAAATCTACATTTGTAAAACAAAGGTAAGGCCAATTTAAATACATTTTTTGTATTAAATCTATGTTATATTCAAAGTATAGGTGCCTATACATCACAGCCTATGCCATAGCGCAGCTCTCCAGAAATGTAACTATGGATCACAAGCGTGAACGATCTGCAGTAGGATGGACATGGATCAAGATTTGAATGGAAGAAGTCTGAAAATATGAACTCCCCTTCACCACCATAAAAACATTGCAGGCAGCAAATGCATGACAAGTGATTTCCTCAGACTTCGGTTTGGACGTCACAGAATGTTTGAAGAGTTGGAAGAACACGAGGGACAAATAACTCTGATAAAAACTTCACTATGAGGACTGGGGACCAAGGTGATGTATGTGTTACTTTCTTGGCTCGGCCCCAAAGTAGCACTGTATTCCTTCACAGTGCACAATACAAGGAATTGTTTTATTACCAAATATAAAATGGACTTTCTGAATGCAGAAACTGTTACTTTATGACCTACACTGTGTACTACATAGGGTGGAGAAAGATATGTGAGATTCTGCCCTAGTGTTTTCGCTGTTTATTGCAGAGCTATGTCAACACAAATGCACAAATATAAATGCTCACAAAAAAAGAAAAAAATCTAAAAAATATATATATATATATATATATATATATATATATATATATATATAAATATAATTTATTGCTGGTTCTCTTATGCAGCGCTTTTAGTCCTTTACATGCACATTGTGGTCTTTAATGTTTAGAAAGAGTATCTTGCCTGAAGCTGCCCTCCTTCCAATCTAACGTCTCATTAACTTCCATTTCTACTGGTTATTTCCTGTGAAGTTGTCACACCCCGCCATCTTCCCATCTCCTCCCTGTTGCTCAGGCCTTTCTCTCACTTTGTTACAAAAGAGAGAGCAGGAATCCAGCCCAAAGTCTTAGAGCGGTTCTATCTACAAATGTGAAATCTCAAAGGCTGGTTCCCAACACACAACCAACAATAACATGTTAGGAATGATGTGAAAATTCACACCGGCAGCAGTACTAGATTGGTCTTAGTGCCATTTGTACAGTGTCTCCCAATACATTGGTAGGGGCTCCCCATATGGTCCTCAGTTCATTTTTACTGTAGCTCCTAGTCCGTCTGTATGGCACTTGGCGTAGGGCTGGGTAATTCATAGAAAATTAATTGAAATTAACACAGACACTTGCTTGTCCAACATTTCTTCTGAAACCCAAGGTGTTAATGGGCCAGTTTGTCTCCGTCTGCTGCAGTACCAGCTTTTAATCGAGTAAGACTAGATGATGGAATATATTTGTGAGGATCTAATTAGAATTTCAGCCGAAATAACATTAGTGACGTCAGGTGCTGATGACGAGTCTCATCCCCGAAGTATAGGATGTTCCATCACTGCCCTCTCTATGACCTTAGGCCTGTCTACAGTTGGACACATGTCCACAACTGGTGCCAATCATAGCAGTAGTCTCCCTACTCTTATAAATTAATTTTAAAAGCCATCTACAGACGTGTAGATATAGTCCCCCTCTACCACACCCCCATTGATTTTCTGAGTTTACAGACAGCCATCGGTGTCAACCTGAGATGCTCCTTTGGCGGCTTGGACAAAAGGTGATTTATAGTCTTACAGCATCTCAAACAAACACCTGACTGACCATCACCTTGTGAGCACAAACAGAAAGTCCCATTCTTCTGTGAGAAGCAGAGAGAGGGCTCGCTGACAAGCAAACATTAATATCACTGAATGACCTGTCATGCGCCTTGCTGACCCTGTCAGCCTATCCAAATGAAGCTCACGGAGCGCTGCTTTGTCCCAAAGCCACCTCTCCGTCTTTCTCCTCAGCTTTCCATTGAATTTGTGTTGAGCGTGGTCTATTTAAATGCAGCCGGAGGTAAAGTGGGAGGGAGAAAACAAACAAACAAGAGAAGAAGTAGAAGAAGAAGAAGGAGAAGAAGACGTGGAGTGGAAAGAAGGTTGGGGTGCGGGGGGGTGGCCAAGCGAGCGAGGTAAAGCACCTGTCAGTGACCTCGCCTGCCTCACTGTTTCTTTTGACATCTCCCGTCTCACAGCTCTACAATTTTCTTTTGATTATGCCGAACAATTTCACAGGCGGGCAGAAAGGAGGAATCTCGGGGCGTCATCCAGCAGCACTCCGCCGGCAAACGAGGCTCAATTAGCTGTCATTTCAAGAGCCGAGTGAAGTCACTCTCCGTGGAAGAATCAGAAATCAAGGACACATAGTCCACCAGGGGCGAAGACCACTCGGCAACAGACGAGCGTCTACGAGAACCCAAGAACCAGAGCGGAATGAAAGCAGGGAAAAGGTGGAGTGCTGAGCAGGGTGCAAAAAGGTACCCTTCATTTGCATAAACGCTTAAACCTTTACCAATCTCCCTCCGCAAAAAAAAAAAAAAAAAGCTTGGACTCATGCTCCATTTCTCCCAACTCTCAGTGTGTGTCTCTTTCCGGAAGATGTAAATCGCATTTGCCCACACGGTTTGTCCGAAAGTTTCTTCCATCCTGGATTCCCAGATGGCCCCCCCACCTCCCTTTGCAAGTTTTTAAACGTGTGTGTGTGTGTGTGTGTGTGTGTGGAGGGAAGGGGAACAGGCTGGCCGCCAGACCACCAGATAATAAAGGCTGGATCAGCGTGTGTATGTTTAGTCTGTTTGAAGCAAACGATGCCCAAGTTCCTTAAGCAGTTCCCAGATTTCAGCGGAAGAGAATCTGGCTTCCTTTCCCGTCTCATCGCTAGAAAATAGGTGGCCTCAAAACGGGCTCGAAAAACTGTCACATTTGAGAAGCTGCTGAAAGGCTTCCAAAGACGCCGCACATACGGGAAAATGTTCCGGTGGAATTCATAGCAGACGTACCTCGAGAATTCGCCTTGCTTCCAAGTGCAAGCCCTGTGTGAATGTGCGTTAGTTAAGAAACACATCAAAACATGTCAAGTTTTTAAAAGGTTTAGACTCTAAGATGCATTAATCCACTCATTCATTCATCTCCAACTGCTACGTTCTGATCACGGTTGAGCTAGGTCCAAAAACTAGGCAGAATCACTGGGCCCAAGGCAGAAAAACACACTCCAGACAGGGTTCCAGGTCATCACACACTCACCTAAATCACTCTCACACTCACCTGTGGGCAATTTCACACCTCACCCAGTCACTCTCACATACATTCACACCTGTGGACAATCATCCAGTCCACTATCATGTGTTTTTGGACTGTAGTAGGAAAACCGAGCAGCCGGAGGAAACCCACATGGAGAGAGCACACAGAATTCTGGAATGCTCTGCGCATTTCAACCAAAATAATCACATTCCAGAACCCAGAATGTCATTCAGAGCAAGAACCAAACAACAGTGGGTTCTTCAGCAGGAGTTGTGATGGCATCCGTGGGTGTGTCAAACTAAAGGAGCTCATGAGGAAGCGCAGAGTTGTACATACAGTGGAGCTGGACGGGTGTAATCTGCCAGTAGATACGTTCACTTTCTGATTTGAAAATAGAAACTTAATTTTGGCAGGAAATAAAAACAGGGAAATGCTCTGTCTCTGATTTCTGGGGCTGTGGTCAGTGTGACTCTAGGCATGTTCACAATGTTCTGAGCCTGCTGTAAACACTGGATAAGCCTTGAATAGTTCCTGATTATCTGTTTATCTCTGGCTCTGGTGCTGTTCTGGTTTAAACAGACAGCAGCTCTGTGAAGCCTAGATTCAGTTAAAGACCAACACTGGAGTTAACTACTTGAGTTCAAGTCGCATTTCAGACTTCAGACTTGACTTGGAACTCATCCCTAATGACTATGACTCGACTTGGACAATAAAACGTGAAAAATAAGTATCTTTCCATCATCATCTTCGTCATCATCATCCAGGTATGGCATGTGAAAGACTGTGTGTGTGTGTGTGTGGGTGCATACAATATTTCACTGATTTGAGACACAGCCTTCTCTTGTGACACATCACAACATCTAGGTAGCGCGAGTGTGATATTGGGGAGCGGTGTTAAGTGTAAAAAAGCAGTGCAGCACGGCTTCGGCGGGAGCACCGTGGCAACCTTCAGCTGCAATGAGTTCAATTTCCTGGGATATGACAGAAGACTGACAACGTGCAAAGAATGTGGGACACAGACATCGACTACACAAGGCATAAGGCGTCTGAATGCACACCCGGACAGGCTTGTTTAGTTTAGACTATTCCAGTAATATACTACACAGTTCTTATCCATCTCTTTACCCACAGCTTACACTGGCTTGACGTACTTACAGGACACATGACTCATTGACGTAAATACTATTTAAAAATAATAATAATAAATAATTACAGTTACAAGTGCAATTGGTTCTTTTTAGTACCTTTATTATAAGAGTGTATAAACAGCTCATAGGATTTGTTAGAATTTGGTACACTTGACTTGGTTGCCATCAAAACTGGTGCGAATATGGATTTTGATGGAAAGCACCAAGGTTCTAAGAAAAGAACTGGTTCAAAAGCCAAAGTTTATTTTGGGGATAAGGGGTAAGACAGTGAGCCGAGGCCATGATCGAACCCGGGAGCCTGAGACTCTGGAGCCATGTGGCAGCCACACTACCTGCAGTGCAACCAATGCCGTCATTTTGAGTTGCACTCCAACTTTGAATAGGTTTTATATGATTTTAAAAAGGAAGCCAGATCCCATCTTGATTCACACTATCAATCAGAGTGACACTTAAAATGTCTTTGTGGCTTTTGGTTCCCTTTTGGTTCCCCTACAGATCCCACAGCCAAAGAAAGCATTGAAGAATCTGAGAGATTTTGTCGGCGTATTAGTTTCAATAGTGGAAATGAAGTGTGTGACACACAGACGGCATATAAAACACAGACAGTGTGTGCTCGGTAAATATGGGACATCAATACAGTCCCCAACCATGTCTCGCTCCACTGCGGTGAGTAAATAGTCCTCGGGGGACAATTTATCAGCCACTCTTCACCCCTGCTATCGATCATGTGACCCGGTAGCTGGAGTCATTTATGACTGTTTCCTCGAGGATCCCGGGCCTAAATCAAAGCGTGATTGAGACGGATGTGTGTTTTACCTAGCATTTGCGAGCCGTTTGTTTCTCCAGCTGTCTGCGGAAATGGCTGCGGGGCCCGTTCTTGGCCTGTGTTTACAGCGGCAGAGCCAGTGTCAGCTGATTCAGGAGACCTCCGCTAACACCTGCCACCCACACCTTTGGTTGTTAGCAGTCGCGCTCGCCGACTCGTAAAAGAAAGAAAGAAATTGCAGCGCTTCCACCAGCTGACGGCTCATAACACGGGGGTGTGAGGAGAGACACCTGCTTCTCTTTTCTGGGGGAGGAACATTGCTTTAGAGGGGAATGGTTCACTCATTACTCTACTCTGGATGGAACACTTCCACTGCCACTGCTAGAGCTGAAGTCAAGAAGTCAAACCTGCCCAAACAGTACCCAAACAGCACCAGATGTGAAGGGAGAACTCCAGCAGAAACTGATACAGTTATAAGCAGTTACCAGATTCTGGAAATACAGTTGTTGGAAATCCAAATGCTGTAATGAGTGATATATATTACTTTAAAGGGCACATATTATGAAGGAATTACTAGTTCTGTGCATGTGTGCATTAATTTCAGGAATGAGCCACAAACTGTGAAATAAGACCACCCAGTCAGATTCGGTGGGGCTGCCAAAATTGAACTGAGATTTTCTCAACTTCATGCAAATGAATTATGATGCTGTGAAGTGCCATTTTAAATGTCTGGCTCCAACAAATCCCTCCGACCAATCACAGACGCAGAGGTCTGATGTCCCATGTATTGTTTCATTTCTATACTCAACATAAGAGTACAGCGGGGGTACAGTAGGGAACTGGTTCTATCCCCAGGCACTTAACCCCCAACTGCTCCCCAGGCACCGTGGGCTGCCCACCGCTCCGGGCATGTGCACACTGCCCCCTAGAGTTCACTAGTGTGTGTGTGTAAATGTGTGTTTCTTTACACGGATTGGGTTCAAATGCCAATAGTGGCCAATGACGTGATTCTAATTCTACTGATTAAATACGGCAAGAACAAGAACAGAGAAGAAAGAAAACCAAGTGAAATCAGCTAAAATCCTCAAGTTGAGCAGAAGAACTGTTGAAGGAGCATTTATTTGTTTCTATGTGGTGTACAGAGTAGCCGTAAGCTGTTACAAGCCTTGCACATGTAAACGATGAAGACAACATGTGGTAAAAGCAAAGTATTAATGAGGATTCATATTAACGAGGCAGACTTTGTTGCTGAAGTGACAGCTTCGGTGGCGTGGAAGTGTTGTTGTTGTTGATGTGCCTCACTCAGTGATTACTACAGGATCTTAACTGAATGCAGATGGGCATTTGTCTCACAGCTTCCACCACTGTTTTTCTCGTAAAGGATAATTATAGGCTGGAAATGGCTCCCCGCCACACTCATTAATTTCTACCTTATTGACTATTGTTGCTCATAAAAGGTCTTCAGAGGACGGCAGTCAGGATTCAGAACGGACACGTGCTTCGATGACACAACTGACTTTTTAAGAACGCCCTCATCCTTCCCCTATTCATGTTGCTAACATATCACTGTCCAAATGAAAAGATGTATCTCCAAAATAATAACTTTACAGGAGAGGAAAAGAAAAAAGAAACATTAATTTTCAGTGAAGGTCAGTGAAAAAAATTTGATTCCAATTAATTTGAGGATTTTTATTGATAAATTCATCATGAAATCTTCACACAATATGAAGGACAGCTGCTGTGTTCAAATGCTGTAAGAAAAATCTTTGGGCAGTGAAGATTTGTAGAATCAAGTAAAAAATAAAAACTGGAGACTCCATATAAACATTATTTTGTACACTCTCCCAATTTTGACACATTTTAAAAAATAATGGTTGTTTTCAGATCATTTCAAAACAAAGTGAGCTATAAAACCCAGATTTAATTTCAGCAAAAAAAAATCTACCCAATAATCAACTATCAACATTTGTTTCTGGATTGTGGGAGTAGCTGAGAACACCCAGCGGCAACCCACACAGACACAGGGAGAACACAGACAAGGCTCAAACCCAGGACTCTTGGGCTGTGTGGCTCTGATACTACCTGTTCCTTTATATATACCCAGTATAAACATAGGCACATGTTGTGTATCTAATTGTATTAGTGTAAGCCCCAGTCCTGCTTAACTGCACTCGTCCGTCTGTAATAACGCCACACTTAGAAGTATTTCTCGTCCTAGACGGCTCAATTCAAGCCACTGAAAGACGGACAGTTTGTCCCTATCTCAGGCTTTTAAAAACCACAGGCAGAAACAAGCCGACTGGACTAGGGCCAGTCTGTCTTCAGAAGAGAAAAAAAAAAAAAAAAAACAAAGACCCTGATTTACGAGGCCACGATGCAGCTTATTAAGCATGGCACTGAAACTCTGCCTCTAGACAAACACAAAGTGAGTAAGACGGAGAGAACCCTGGCAAACAGGGCGACGAGGAGAAGAAAGGAGAGAGCGAGGCGGAGGCCAGGGAGAAAGGCCGAATAAGAATAATGCCTGTTTCTTTTTCTGTACACATTGTACCGCGCTGCTTGTTTCTTCTGGACATTTCATTTCCACTTCAAACGCCTCTCACACACCAACACCATGACAACAGACTTGGCGTCCCCTCCAACGTGAGGTCGTCCCCTCAGGGCAGAGACCTCTGAACCTAGCGGACTCACTTAAGGGGCGCCACAATGGCGCTGAACGTGTGAGTGACACATACCAAGATGCGTTTTGTTGTTGCTCATTTACCAACGGACTGAACGGTTAAGTAAACAAGGCCAGACACATCAGTCAGAGTCCTACACCCTCAAAGAGGCAGAGTGTATGTTGTATGTGTAGTACAGCAGTGAACATGACAACACCCTGCACTAAAAGATGTGATTTTTTAAATGGCTTCCTCACCTCAGATAACTTGTGGAATCGTTAATTTTGATTATTCATAAATAGCTACATTTAAGGTAAAACTAAAAAATTCAGACAGGATGATGACCAAATACAGCCATGTGACATCACTCATTTAGGTTGCACCATTTAAAGTGGGTATGGGAGTAGAAAAAAAATAAATCAAAACAAAAACAGATGGCGGGACCAGGGTTTAATATTGGTGCAATCTGCATAATCATGCACATCCTTAGCTCTTCACATGCTTAACGAGTGTTAATTGTTTTAGAACACCTCAGTGCTATTTTAAGGGATAATTGGGTATTTCTATAATAATAAAACCTTTAAACCATTATATGTTTCAAATACACTGACAGAAATGCTTAAATACCATTAAGCATAAATACTTAATGGTATCTTCTATTAACGATTTTGAACTTTAGACTATTTATAAACTATTTATAGGTGCAACTTTAGACTATATTTATAAACGTTCATAAATGGTTTACAATCTGTCTCCTATGGTTTTATTAATATTGATTATTTACATTGTAAATGCATTAAAGATCATTAATAATCATTTATATCTCACAGATAGAAGTGCAACAGTGCTGTTTGCCAAATAGGGAACCCACATTCATCTACACTGTTAAATCAGATCTCTAAATGACTCTACTTTACCTTATTTCCTCTTCTTCATCAATCAACGTTAAGCCTGTCATCTTCAGGGCATATTTGTTAATAAGTTTAGCCCTTTAACAACCAAGCTTAATCAGTTATGCCTCCAACTTTTAGACTTTGATGATAATGTGGAGCCCCTTAACACATAAAATGTCTAATTTCACATTCTAATGTCTCAGCACATTCTTTACCTCAATATTTCCAGTAAGTAATTTGACACTTTCACTATTAGATACAAAAGAGGTCATGGTTTCCCTTTTCCCTGCTTTAAAACATTTATATTATATTTATAACATTTATGGTATTTACAAATTAATTAGTAACCATGTAATAAACAGATGTTTACATTTTTATAAGTGTTGTCTTGTTTTAAAGTAGTACCAAATGGACTGAAACTGACCAATTTTGCGCCTTTAAGGGGATATTTATACTAAGTACAGGATCTTTTTTCTGAGTGTCGTTATTGTATCTGTGTCAGAAATTCGCGTGTACTTCCACGAATGGCAAACTATCGTATTTGTACACATTGTATGATTCCTGTGTGTGGTGTTTAAGTAAAATATGAACAAATTCACTTTGAGACCAGGATGCTCCGGATTTGGGTCACAAGAAGTGGATCGAAAAGCATTTAAAATGTCATTTGGACTGTTAAAGTGGGCTAAATTACAGTATTTATTTTTTTCAAATTTTAAAATTACTGCTTCAAAATCATTGTTATTCTCAACTGACCTGTAACAGCAACTTACTACAGACTCAGCACTGCAGAAACTACACTTCTTTTGTAACCATTAAATTTAACTTAATCAAAATTAAGCAAGAGATTTTTCATCTAAACGGCAGTTTTGTTAGTTAAAGTACAAACAATGTTCTTAGTGTTGCAACGTACGTGTGATTAAATACAAAAACATACTGTAAAGGTCCATTTATTTAATTCGCAAAACAACAAACAACCAAACAAGCTTTAAAAATAAAATGCATTCAGTGAAGTTGGCCCTAAAGAAACTGGAATCAAAATTGACCATAAAATGTAATGATCGGTACACCACTAAGTGTAGTGGCTGAGGCTTCTGTGTAATCATCTGTTTAAAATAGGATTCTGAAAACTGAATAAACAAATAACTTGCCTTTAACAGTCACTTTGACTGGAAATTGATTAAACGAATGGTCTCCGTGTTCATCCTCCAGTGGAAGGATTTAAAATGAGATTGTGGTCAATGAAAACATACTTCACTATCAAACGGAGTCTTATATTGTTGCGGGACTAGTCAGAAATCCACAGTTCCAGTTATTGATGTCTAGTAAAGTAGCACCAGAACATATGGCTAGAAGTAAGTCTTCAGGAGGGTGTCCACTAAATCACTAGTTTGTTTTCACTCTGCTGGCGTGTCAGCATCTGGGGTTGGAAGTGCTGTCTTATTGCCTGAAAAGGAATGACGACATGGCCTACAAAAAACATCCCAGCAGTAGCTTATAGTCTAAGGGCACTCTTCCTTAAGAGACTGCCAATAAAGCATGTACAGATAATTAAGTCATCATTTTTTTCTGTCCTGCAAACTGCTTCACTACATCATCGCTGCTCGTTCCAGTCACACATTGTATATAGAGTCCTGAGGAGAGCTTTATAGAGTGAGCGACTGCAGAAATATACTGCACAATCAACATTGTCGTATATCTTTCTGAGCTGAGTCAATAATCTGATTTGTTGATACAGAGCTTTGAGACACCAAAGCATGTGCTCAGAAAAGGCACTGAAACAGAAACTTACTACCAACACACTTGCTGCTAGCACTTTACAAATCAGTGGTAGAAAGATATGAGGTCTGAACGTGTTTCTTAATTAGCTACAAAAGAAGTTGCAGTAGCTTATCAAAAGCTAACGTTAAGTACTGTCTATTACTTGTGGGATATTCTGAAACATTTCTATCAGAATTGTGCTAATAAGCTCAGAGTGACTTTGACCCAAGGTGAACTCATTGCCTAAACACCATTTCCAAGATTCGTACAATGTGTAAAATAATAGTTCGCCATTCATGGAAGTAGATGTTAATTACAGTTCCCTACCACAAAAATTCAGCCTCAACACTGTCTCTAACCCTAGCCCTAATCCTAAGCTTAACTATAAAGACCAAAAAAGTAGAAGCAGGAAGTTTAATTTTGTGTAACATTCTTCCACAGCAGTTTACAACACTGTTTCTGTGACTGTTCTTCAGGTGCACAACAGAGATTTCACATGGATTTAGTGAAAGAGCGCCACCACTGGACAGGAGCTTGCTCGGAATAAAATGAATTCTTACCAATGATAACATAGAAATGTTTTGAATATCTGAGCTGTATATGTATTCAGTTCTAAAATTATTTTCTGATAAATATAGCATGCCATCAAATAAATAAATCAATATATACATACATATTTTATAAATTATGATACAAATAATATTAAATGAATAAATACTACTACTAATAATACTACTGATATCAGTCTAACACTAGTACTCATTGACACCAGCCTTCAGAGTTTAATAACCAGCATTATTAGTGTATTTTATGTTTTCGGTCATGTTCACTTCACTGTGGCCGGTTCCATAGTTGAGTCCACTATAGACAATGGAATATTATGATATAGCTCATTAAATCTCATATCTTTGCAGGACTATTCAGTAAACTAGTCTCAGTTACTAATGTCTGTTAGTACAAATGCATTTGGCTAGAAATAGTTCTTCAAGGCATCTACTGAACATCCTGTCTGTGAGCACTTTCTCAGTCGGCGGTAACAGTGTCGTTCTTTGCGGGAGTTTGGCATTGTTGCCTTATTACCTGGATTGCAATGAAACCATTGGCCAAAAAAACAAAAAAAAGACTAAAAGAAATAAAAGAAATCACAGCGATGGCTTATCTTCTGAGGACAGTTCCACCAGGAGACTGCCAATAAAACACATGCCTAAATACCAGTGAATGAAAAAACTCACAGTAGCACTTCAAAGGGTCCGTCTGGAATGTAACAACACACAGCCATACCTGGGCCTGAGGAATTAAAGAGCCATAATCACAGGCGCCAATAATTTCCAGGAGCATTTTCAAATGAAAGCGGGGTGTATGGAGAAAATGAATTTGCCTCAGAGGCTGTATTGATCTTACGGCCAGAGAATGAAATCATAAAATTAATTAGTTTTCATCAGGAAGCCTAGGACCTCGTATGGATGGCGTACGCTGTCAAAAAGAAAGAAAGAAAGAAAAAATCCCGTACTAAAAGGTCAATGGTGTGGTCTCTAGTCACCGGGGTAATATTCTCAGCTCAAGGGTCCATCTTCAGTGTTCTACTGTACCACGTTTAGAACAGTTTTCAAGTGTCACTGATTCTTTAATCCCTGCCCTGTGTATTCCTACGTATTTTACTACAAGCACTTTTTCAGGAATTGTACGGTTTACGGAATAGTTAACACTCTGTGGATGTACATTTGCATTTCTGAGGGCTACGCAGCATGAAATCGTTAAACTTTACACAAACCCAAAACATAAATGTGACTCTAAACATAACCATAACTCTAACCCTAACTCAAGCCATAACCCTAAACCTAACCGTAACCCTAGGTGCATGTACTAATTTATGGAGACATTTCTGGTCAGAGATCTGTGCAAAGTTCACCACTAGTCAAAGCCCATGACTTGTTCTGACTGGATTTTTTTTCCCCCTCTTTTCACATTTGTGTATTTGATGCAGTTGTATGCTCTTGTATAATAAACAGTAGACTCCTCTCCGTGTGCATGAAGAGAACTACTGGGGACAGCAAAGACCACATAACGTAAGTGCGGTCATGCTCGTGCAAAGTGTTTCCGCATGCACAGATATTACAGACTACACTTCTGAGATCCTTGTCACAAGTCTTAAAACATACCCACCCCAGCTGACATTAGGTGGTTGGTGCAGCAGCAGGAGTGCACTTACCTGGCACAGATCTTTAAACTGCAGCTGTGTGAGGTCTGGGGGGTAGGGGGTCTTTGGTGTGGCCAGTTGCGAGGCTGACAGTTCTTTATTTGATTTGCAAATTGACTTGTAATTTTGTCTACCTCTTTTTCCTCAGCGGTGACATCCCGACAGTTTCAGTGAATGACAGATAGAAACACCTTTGGAATTTCTCGAGGAAAAAGTGGAGGTTGATTTTTTCCCCTTTATCTCTTCAAGATGAAAGCTTTAAGTGGTGGTTATCTGCCTGATGGGGCAGTGTTGGCTGCCTTTTTCTTTAATAAGAGTCTCATTTTTTATATCTATCAAAAATTCCTGTAGATTCCTGTCTACTATGTAATTCTATGTCTCTTAATCTATTGAGTGCAAGCAATGTAGGACAGTGGAGGACAATGAAATGAGCAGTAACAATGTGCCGTGAAGTGTAGCAGATTGCAGCCCTGAAAAAAAAGGAGGACTTAATTAAAATTACAAGTTTTATTGGCGTTCATCTTGGGAGGAAAAACCTTCGAAGATAAGCTACTGCTGTGAAGTCTTTTTTTGGGCCAGGGTTTCATTCCAAGCAACAAGACAATGTTTCCAGTGGTTCAAGGAAAGAACAACAATGACTATCACTGACTAAAAATATACTAACCCAGCCTGGGAGAAATATGCTTTTGTTAAAGGGAATGCCTTCTTGAAATATTAGATTTAGCCAAATGCCTTTGTGACACCAAGCTAGATATTATTAACTCTCCATAGATTAGAGACTGCTTCCGGAATGGTGGGAAACTCTTGATTGAGCCACATCACAATCCTTTCAGAAATCTTTCCCCCTGGAGTATATATAGTTACAGTGATGTACCATGAAGTGTAGCAGATTGCAGCACAGACAGTAAAGATTACTTAATGGTACAGGTTTTATTTTCAGTCTCCTAGCAGGATTGCCATTAGTAGATAAGCCATCATTGCGATGCTTTTTCAGCCACCCTCTGATTTGCTTCAGATCCAAGCCCCAGTACAAATCAGCACTAGCTATAACTGGCTCTGAATGTGCTAACAGCCAGTCTGAGAGATGCACTGCTTTTGTTTTAATGAGGGTTATTATTTGGGCCAAATGCTTTTGTGCCTCGATAGTGGATATAAACCATAATACATAAAAGATTAGCATAGGTTTCTCAACTGGTGGGTTGCAAATTAAAGTTGGGAGTGGACTCATTGGAATGGGTTGTGTGGGGTTGAGACATGGTCAAAAACAAATATCTCTTTGAAATGTTTATCTACGTAATGTCAGACTATGACTTTTAATTTGACAGGACAACATTCGCATCACCAAGCAATGAAGAGAATGATCAGACATAGAAGAAAAGAACTTGAAGTATGCCTTCCCAAGCTCTGGTGCAATCACGTGATGGCTGAGCCCTTTGTCATTTGCCGTTCATGCACTCAGTCTGAATTTATCTATTTAAGAGGGTGATCTGAGAGAATATTCACCCCATATTTTGAAATTCAGAGCACCAGTGTCTGTTCAACAAAAGTCTATTGTGTAGGTGTTACGTATCTGTTTGTGAAAACACAGTTACGGTGTTCATTTTGTTCACATTCCTTGAGGTTGAAACCCAGCTTATTAGATGAGTAATGTGCTCTGAATGCAGAGATGAAAAGTGTAGGTTTTATGCTGAAATAAAGAGATGACATTGTTTATGTAGTCCAGCTCCTGTCCACTGGGGGCACTGTTATATTCTTGAAGATGACTTCCACAGTCCTATTCCACAGGAGATAATCTTGCTGCTTCTAATCATTAACAACGTAGAGTTAAGTTTAGGTTTATGTTTTGGGTCAGGAATGTCCATCCAATATGGTCCAGTAAGTCGTGGTTTCACACCGTGCAACGACAACAAAACAAGCCACGGCAACATACGACGAAGTGCAATACAATCTTAATTATCACTACTTGTTTATGGGCAGACCTGCGGTACGAAAGCCCTAGGAAATATAAGCCATTACTGTGATTTCTTTTTTAGACAATTATATAACCTTTCCAGTCTCCAGCAAAGACTACCACTGACTCAAATTGTGCCAACAGTCAGCATGGTGAAGTGCTTTTATATCCAGCCAAGCTTTGGTAGCAAATAAGGCTCCATCAAGGCCAAAATCATTATTTGAAATTGAATTCACGATCTATATGTTACAAGAAAAAAAAAAAAAAAAAAAAAAAAAAAAAAACAACTGAAATTACGACAGTAATTAGCAAGGTTTATTGCTAGTTTCCAACTAGGAATAGTTTACCATTATAGACACCATTGCTGGGATTCCTTCTTAGGCCATTATTCCATTCAGGTTCAGACAATTAGACAACATTCCAGAAGAAAGCCTTGACTGAACAAATGACCTGCTTTTGTTAGTGGATACCTTCTTGGAACCTTACTTGTAGCCAAGTGCTAGAAACAGCTAAGATCGCATAGATTACAGATTAAGCCAAGAACAACATAAGAAGAATGTCTCTCTCTCTCTCTCTCTCTCTCTCTCTCTCTATATATATATATATATATATATATATATATATATATATATATATATATATATATATATATATATTTATACACACACACACAGTGTGGGTGTGTGTTAAGACTATAGGCCTCAATGATATGCCATGAAGTGTAGCAGATTGCAGCACAGAGAGAAAAAGATTACTTAATTATCATGGTTCCTGACATTGAGAGGAACTACAGTACAGCACTCCTAATCCATTAACGCATGTCTCAGCTGTTCGCGGCCAGTGAAATGTAATGCAAGTCTCCGAGCCGCATTCCGAAAATGTTCTTCTGTGTAAAGAGAACTCGGGAGCTGCTGCTTTTGCTGTGCCCAGTGTCAAAAGAGCCGCGTGTTATGACACAGCTCCTGTTCCGTGCCAAGTTTAACAACCATCCCTCTCCTGCACCGTTATCGTCACGGCTACAAGTGTCCCCCGCCTGCTGCGAGCCTGAGAGCCGCTCTTCAATACCACACCAGGAGATAAAGGCTTCAGACGGATTCTTGTCACATATGTTACATTAGCATTTTCCTTTGAGGGACAGGCCGGAGCATCAGAGCTAAATCGTTACACGGATAAAAAAAAAAAAAGGAAAAGGACTAGTGCCCACTGGCAATAAGGTGCATGTTCTATTTCTGTGTGTGTGTGGTTTTATTGTGTGTGTGTGTGTGTGTGTGTGTGTGTGTGTGTTCAGTGCATAAATTAGCCTAATGACTCAGGAGCTATTCCATGTCAGTTTTCACTTGCCCAAGGACCATCAGAATTATCAAAGAGTGGCCATGAAGAGCAACATCTTCATACTGACACTATTCCTGACTTCTCTGCTGTAAGACGAGGTCTCTGATAGAGATTAAGGGAAGGTGACACTTTCTCCCACTGTCCCCTAAGTTCTAGTTATTATCCGGATAAGTATAAGCTCAATCTTCAGAGTACTAGGCCATTATATTGGGTAATATGATAGTGAGTGCCAAAGCTGTGTAATGAAATTACATTGAAATGCCAGTCATGTTCTAGCTACGAAGCAGATAAAAGACATCTCATACATGGATCATTATTTTGGGGGAAAAAACTGTCATATTTAAATGACTAATGTCACAAAGAAATAAAATGGAGAAAAATTGCTGTCAAAATGAAAATGATAGTGGGTTATTTATTAATTTATTTTATTCAGATTTATTATTTTACCACATTTGGCCACATTTTTTTATGCTTAAATATGTATTAAAATCATAATACACACAGACAGAGCTCCTGTTTCCATATTGGATCCAAGAGCTGGGCTGTAGCTTTAATTTTCTCCATTAAAGCTTCCGTGTCTGATGCTAAAGCTCCCCCTAAAACATTTACTCCACAGACTAAAGAGATTCCATTTGAAAAATCACCAAAGCTACTCTGGGTTATTATAATAAAGTAAAAAAAAGAACCGTTCCCCTTCGCCAGTTTGTCAGGCATATCACATTCACGTATCTCCCTCCCAAAAAATGAGCTACTAGCATTTTAACTTTAATGTTGTGATATAAATATCATTCCATTGTGTTGATGTTTTGTTATTTAGCATATTGAATAGCTTTCTCGACTTTGTGTTTGATTGATTTTGTAGGTTGCACCTCACACGTAGCTGGAAATATGTAAGGACAATGTAAAAGAAAGTGTTAATAAACTTAGAGAGGCGTATGTGTCGGTGTGTTTCTGCTTCTTGTAAATGTGGAGCATCAAAGAAACCCAAGGACCAGCTAGTTGCAGGAGTTTACTGGAGATCTCATGGTTATGCATGAAATGGCAGCCCCCCCAGCACTCGTGATGCCATTATCAAGTTACAATATTCCCGCAATATCCAATATTCGCTGTAAACACAACACTGTTTGTGTCCAGATAAAGGCGTTGCATTACAATATTCCCACAACGTTCAATATTCACTACACACGGCCGTGAAGGTTAAGCTTTCTTATTGACTGCATATTAAAAACAGACAGGCTAACACAGTGTGGTTCTCCAGAGCCAAGTCAATACTATTTATGTACAAGCTTTAAACCCAGCCAAAGTGGCAGTAGCGTTGCTGAATAAACAATATTGTAAACAATATTGTACGCAGCTTAACATCTATTCATAATGCTATTTAAAAAACATAAAATACACAAAGGATGTAGTTCATGTCTCTAAGCTCTGCGCTTCTAAGACTGTATTGCTTGCAATTCAATCAGCGCTTTGTATGCAGACATTGTTGAAGGGCTGAACCATGAACTCTTGCTTAGCGAACCTTAATGGCCAACAATCAGTTTTATCTGTGCCTTAAACGCTTTTCATTTTCCGGTAAAAGACGTTATTTCAGTGCCATTAGATTCTCTTTCAGAACAAGACACTTTATTACGATCTATAGCGAGAGCGGCAATAAAACATAATAACATTTACAGTTTAAGTAGCCGGAGGTGCAAGGCAGGGTAACCTTGTAAACATTAACCAATTAATTCCCTCTCTACGCTGAGGAATGGCTGCTCCAGAGCCTCCATATAATTGATCAGCCAACTCCCTGCAAGAGCCATGATACTTTAAATTGGAATCCCTTTTATTAGGGCCATTCCCTGCGGCAAAGGCAGCGGAGCTTATATTCCGGTTCGGTGGGTCCCACATTTTCAAGAGTAGCAAAGTCAGAACAAACAAAGCGGAATGTTGTTTGTGTTCTCTTCTGTGGCCAAGGAAAATGGGGCGAACCCAAAAGGGCACAACATTCAGCTTTTCGTTTGCAAGAAATTAGCAAGAATTAAGCAGAAAGAAACTTGCCACTGGATTGTTTTTCAATGTGAATTCTGCGAATACTAAAAATGTGCCGCACTGTTCCACTCAGCGCATGTGCATGGATTTTTAGAGACACTTCCAAACTCGTCTGTGTTTAACACAAGTCCAAGCGTTCATTATGGGGTTTAATTCTGAGCTCTGAACAGAACAGACCTGATCCTGGTGGAATTTTTCCCCAGACACTTCTTAGTCTTTGCAGTGGGAGCATTATCGTGTTGGAAAGTAATGCCTGTACTTTTTGTCTCTTCTAAGAAGTGGGAAGCAAACCTGTTTTGCAAAGTTCTACTCCGTATTTGTTGTTAATGCCATTTAAAACTCAAAGTTGTGCCATTTTGAGCTTGACCCATTTTTTTTTGCAGAAGAATATTTTAATATCAGTTCAGGGAGTGTCACTCTCTCCTGACAGACGTCTTTCCACTCCGGAACGTAACGCTCCGACACTTGTTCAGCTATCGCAGGGTCGTCTCGAAAGGCATCTGGAGGTGTAAGCAGAAGGGGGAGAGAAAAATCTGAAGCTTGTCATTGGCAACGCTTGCCAATCTTGGCTGTTCTTTGTCACGCCGCTGTGATCACCCGCGGATGGTAATTATGATAATTCTGTTGTTAATCACATTTACATACGTGCGAGCGTCAGAGCGAAAGTGGGCTGTTTGCATGCATTCCCCCCTCACGCATGGTGGGCCCATTAAAATTCTAGTGTCTGGATCGACTTAATTGCAGCTTGTCAGAAGCTGCTCCCAGACTAGACCTCGCTGAGCCCGGAAGATGAAGCAAAACACTGATGATGACAAGGCCTACAACTATAGAATGGCACTGATCTGACCATGACTGTAAATAAGACAATACTCAGTTCACAAGACAAACACGTCCTGAAAGAAGAGTGGGCTGGAAAAGTCCAGTGGGCACAATTTCTCCAGTGAATCAAACGCAGCCAGTCACATAAGAGATGATTGTTGTCTAAAAGTGGATACTGTGTTTTCGCACTCGAGCCAGGGCTGCGCACACTGTGACCAGAAGGTTGACATCCACCCACCCAAGGGTTCTTCTGAAATCAGAGTTTCTACCTTGTTGCTGGAGATTGAGTTTGTACTTTTCTATTCTTTAAAGTCTTTATAGTCAACACCTCTGTGGGGACCTGGTCGCATTTTTAAACCTAATGCATAAGTCTTGTAAGAAATATTAGACATTAGTCTAATAGAAGACTTACCTTTAAAAACTATGCCTGATTTATCCCTAGATTTATCAAAGTTAGGCCAGACTGCTCTGACGCTGTGCCTGGACAGTACTGCCAGTGTTGCAGAGAGATGCCAAATGGCCGTTAAGTTGTTTGCTAACTGTGCAGTATTAGACAAGCAGGATGTGACATTTGACTGAGAAAGACACTCATGGGGCTGGAGAGATAACGGATGAATGTGAAGTGAAACCCTCCGAGCGTAAAATGCTGCCAGCTCTGACAGATGTAAACAGATGGGAAATACATCCAGTAACTTATGAATCTCTAGGTTTTACTTAAAGGTCAGCCCAAGTTGGAATTACAAGTGGGAAACTGAAGAGATCTGGACGGTGCACAAGCTTACATTACTGACCTTTCACATCTTTCACAGTGGACGACTCAGAGAGTGTGTACTATTTCGAAAGCTATTGGAAAAACACCAAACTGCAGCATGTCGTATGTTTGTCCTTTACCTGACAGTTAATTAGCTGCTTTGTTTATGACGTGACTGTGCTTCGGTGAACCTCGGATTTCTGTAGTTCTCAGATACACGCTGGTTAACATTTCCAGTGGAAACTGAATGCATCATTTTTGGAATTGCTAGTTGTAGGCTATGCTCTCATTCAAAAGAGTATAATTCCACATCAAGTCAGGCAAATAGGGGGGATTTTTGGCACACCTGTAAAAGAGCTTGTAGACATGGCATCTGACAAAACCATTGGAAAAGACACTCGCTGAATGTGTGTAAATCTCAGACAGCGAATGCCGGCCATTTTCTTAATAAATGTCTCCATTAAACTCTCAATGCTTTTATTAGCATGACTTAGATTTGGCACTAGCTTCGTTGTAGGAGTGTTACAAATGTTCAAAGACCCTAAATCTGTAGTTGCTGAGGCTTACTGATTTGACATGAAATGAGGGAATAGGTTATTTGCATGACATATGCCTTCCTCTGGATACTACTGCTGCTTTGAGTAATACTGGCACGCATGCACGGAAAGGTTGCCACTTTCGAGAAGCGTAATGCTACCCCAGGGGCCTAGTGGACGGCCAGGGAAGCGGTTGCCAGGGTTTACCGCTTTGGAAGGGGAAGGAGTGGCTGGGTAATTATGCCTATTATCCTGCTGATAGAAGAGCGCTGTCTGGTGACACATCTGGCTCCTCTCAGCTCTTAAGAGGTGAATTTCAAATCCATCTAACAAATGGCCCTCGGTAATTGAGCTCTTCTTCACAGCGCAGTCATCCCTCCAACCTTGTCACCGCCGCTGATTTGTGGGCCCTGCTGGGCGCCGGCTATATGTTTGGCTTTCGCACTTGCCAGATGATGTCGGGGATTGTCCAAATCTCTTTCAAATTGTATTCGCCCAAGCGACTGATGAGGTAGCCATGGCAACGAGCGTCGCAATCCTTCAAAGGGGAGAGGGAGGGTCATCTCTAGGCTTGCTCTCATCGCATTTGCACAAGATAGCGATAGCATATTTCACAAGGCGATGGCCCGCACGAGTGCCAAGGGAAGGTTAACAGGGCCGTGCTCATAATAGAGGGGCGCGGAGCTCTGAGATTAGACACTTGATGAGGTCGGAGCCTCTTTATGAGTGAAGTCGTCCTGCTCTCGCCGACAATCAGTCCTCGCGGGCGGCCCGGCTCATAACGGTGCTGGAAATCAACCCAAGTCTTACATTCCCCAAGCCTGTCATTTTTGTTTACAAGAGGACCCTCTTCAGAGGACTGCCACTGACTGCCACTCTCCTCCGTGTTGCACTTGTAGCAGGATTCTAAATTAAAGCCCAGTAATCTATACCATATCCCGCACTTCAAGCCCAATCAGCATGGCCGACGGCCTCACAGCGCCGGACGTACTTTACAAACACAAGCAACAAGCTCCAACAACAGCTACTTTCACATAACCAGCTTTAGCGCTCCATCCTGATTTCCTGCAGTGATCCAATCTCTCTGTCTTGACAGCTCACATTCTCGTAACTGATCCGTATCTGGCATCACAGTGAACACAGTTATGCTCTGGAAGGACCCACATACACGCATAATCAATAATATCATGTGCCTGATTGACCAGCAGTAAAAAAAGAATGATCTGGTCATATATCTGACCTGTTTCCTGTTTATTCTATAATTCTTAAAGAAAATATAGAAAAAAAATAATACCTTCTTAACTTTCAATGGAAATTCTATCTATTCATCATCAGATTTTCACACAAAGAACAGTGGCTGTGTTCAAATGATGCAGTAAACTATAAATCCACCAAAATAGAGATACATCTCTATAGGCAGCAATAACATGAACATTAATTTGGAGAGCTAGAATGTTCACCCACCCACAAACTGTGAAGTAATACACCCCAGCCAAGTTTCTTTTTCCTTTTTTTTCTTTTGTGGGCTGCTTAAATGTGAAAACATGACATAAAACAGGATATTTGGTTTTTGTGCTGCCTCTTATGTAGACTTCAGAGTAGAAATATCCAGCCCACAGCTCTGGACCTTTGTTTATGTGAGTGCGCCAAAACAAGGAGGTTAAATGGAACAAAACATACACAGTGAGCATTTGGTGAAAATGGTGAAAACAAGAATAGAGGAGGAGGACCAAGTGAAAATGGCTATAGTTTCTGCTCCTTGCTCCTGGGCTCTCGCACTGAACTGGAATGTGGCTCGTTCTCCTTTAAAGGAACAAGAGCAGAAACTTGTCGCTCTGAGCAGGGCTGTATAGACAGTGGGAGAGTTATGCTGGGCTGTGTGAGCCTTGTGGTATTTTGACCAAAGCAGATCAGAGATGTTTTATTAAGGCCACAGAAAACTGGCTTAACTTGTGGAAATGGGGTACCCTTTAAGTCAATTATTATATAATAATGTGCTACAAATGTTCTTTAATGAATGCCATAGAAAGTTACACGGAGATCAAGTGATGGATTTTTACATTTTTAAAAGGTTCTTAAAACTCACACATGGTTCTTTATGGAACCACAAGTGGTTCTTCAAAGGCATTGTGTATAGAATCTGCTGTAGCATTTTTTACTTATTTATTTAATTGTGCATCAACATATTTTAGTGTCATTATCTAGTGTCAGCCATTTCCCCCACTGAAAATGTAAAAGTAGAACCTGCTGTGAATCTCAGACATCACTTCCTCGCTCAAAGGCAAAGACCAGCTTACCTTCGTCTGGGTCAGGTGGGCCGAACTCCAGGTCGTATCTCAGGACGTAAAAGTTATTCCACACATAGAGCTGGTTGTCTCGCGGGTTGTAATCCACGGCGGCGACATACTGGTACTGGTTCGGGAAGGGGATATCGGCTCGCTCCCCTTGGCCCAGCCGGGTGTTGTAGATGTAGTCTATGTGGCTGCGGCCCGCCTCACTCTCGTTCTCCTCGTAGCTCGAGCGCACCACATGCAGCACGCCACACACCATGAAGGCGTTGGAGGCGGAGCGCTTGTCATACGCCGTGTCCCAGGTGGCCTCGAAGCGTAAAGTGTAAGGGTTCAGCTGGCTCAGGACGATGCGTCCGTTGTTCTGCTCAGTGGCGTAGATGACCCAGAGACCCCGCTCATCCACAGCCAGGTCGATGTCCGTTTTGCCCCCCCAGCGATACGGTGAGGTGTCGTGGTAATTGGCGTTGGCCACGATGGCCTCTCCGCTCTTGATCCTTGTACGCAGGTCAAACTTGACGATGTTACGGGTTCGCTCTTTGTTGAAGAAGACGGCACCGTCGTAGGCCACGAAACCTGTCCCGTCCACTCGGTGGGGGAGCTTATATGTGGTGGTCTGGCGTCCGTTCCTGAAATCTTCCAGGGAGCTGTATTCTATGAGGGTGTCCGTGCGGTACGGGGTCCAGGGCATGAAATAGATCTTGTCGCCCGCCTGCAGGGGGTCTTTGCACCAGGCGCCCGCTTGCTGTTCTGCCTCGAACACGAAGGCGGGCTCCCCCACCGCTTTCAGCGTCCCGGGGCAAATGAAAACTGAAACAAAAGCAGGAGAGCGAGACGCAGGGTTAGAAATGCAAATGTTCCTGAACTCCAGATTGATTTTCTCTACGGGTATTCTTTGACTCCGAGATGTGTGTGGGTGACACTGTGTGTGTGTGTTGGTGTGTGTGTGGTCTTCAGCCCTGCTCCTGGAGATGTACTTTTCTTTTAGGCAGTTTAGCTCCAGTCTTAATCCAGGTTTGATCCAAGAAACTAATTTCTTTACTTGTCCATCATTAACTTAGAACAGAAAAACAAAGGCAAAAAAGCGTAGAAAAATGGTGGATATCCAGAACTTATGTGTTCTTTGTCTGCAAAATAATAATAATAATAATAATAATAATAATAATAGTATATATCATTATATAATTGGTATTGATATTTACGGACATCAAAATAAAGGACAAATGTCCGGGCTGTACATTTTTGACCAGTCAATGCATGATATAAACTGAATGTAAATAAATAATTGTGTATTAGTATTACTGTGTAATTACCATGTGATTATTAGATAATGACACATGAATAGCCTATCAATAGATATGTAATAGCTCCTGACTACAGCTGAAACAACTTTTGTTGAATTGGGGCTGTGTAAGTGAAACATCCAGAAAAAATACATCTCCAGGAGCAGATGGTGGCCACTTGTAAAGATGGATTACAGAAGCTTTAGCATCATAAACTCATTTTTGCCCCTTTAGGAGCAGGTGTGGCATGCATAGTTGAGAGGAAATTCAACAGGTTAAAGCGAGGGCAGCTCTGATATGGCCAGGTTCTGTGGACTGAGTGTGCTATGGCCTTGCTCCCTGAGATGGCTTTAAACACGAGTGTAACTGAAAAAGGGAAAAGGGGACCAAACAAACTGTAAAAAAAAAAAAAAAAAAGAAGCCCCTGCAAATGAAAGGAGACCACAGAGGAGATGACTTTCGGCCTTGCTCCCTAAATAGGTGTTCTTTACATATTTTTAATGCCCAGTTGGACTCAATAAGAGATAACTGAGATGGGGTGATATAGAGTATAGAGTTCTACCAGCAGCGCAAAAGCCATACCTTGGAAAATAAAACACACACATACATGAATTATGTCTGAGGAAAGAACATACAACACACATGACACGCGATAGGAGGGAAGAGGCAGGAGAAGGACGGTGGAGCAGAATGCCAATGCTGCTCAGGACAGATAGGATGACAGAGAGAGACATAGAGAGAGAGAGAGAGAGAAAGAAGCGATCATAATATCGCTTTATAAAGATAATGGGTGAGGGAGGCCTCGCCAAAGATAAAACAACATGTCCATCTCTGGGCCTTGGGCCATTAACGGAATGTATGTGCATTCTATGGTGGACAGCGTATCACATGCAGATGCTAAAATAATCAGCGGCCTCTCTCGCCCATCACCAACCACGTGGTCAAGAGATGTGTCATGGCAGGGGGTTGGAATAAAGCCAAATAGACAAGCCAGAATTTGTCCTACACTGCAAAAAATCATACCCTGGCATGTGAAAGCATTTTAACTGGGGGATGATACCTCTAATATTTCTCATTAGGAAACTCTACCTTTCTTCCTGACAGGTACAGGCTACTCAGGTTCTCGAAGCCTGATGCCTTTAGACTCGGTATCGTAAATTAGGGACTACATTTTTACATTTTTGAAATATATATGACTTACACTGTCAAAGCTATTACTTGTTTTTTTACGAATTCTGCCAAACTCTGTCTTAAAAACAGCAATCTCTTGAAATGTTCAAATATGTCAAAATAATGACTTGGTTTCCTGAAACCTTGACTATGTCTAAAGTAACTATTTTCACACTCTCCGTCCGACTTACAACTCAAAAATAATAAGTAACTTACTTTCTTTTTCTGAAAAGTGGGATTTTTGTGACTAGAAATCCAATGAAAAGCCTGAACTTTGAGAAATTGAGAAAAAAAGGGAAAAATTCATAATTTGTTTGTTTATGGCAAGTCAAAAGTTTGAGACCAGCTGAACCCTTTAGAGAAAAAAAGACATTTTGATAAAACACACAGGTTCATCTAGGTTCTTTAGCAAAACTATGGTTCTATTTAAAAGCAGGAATTGTACATAGAACCAATTGCAAGAGGAAACTGTTCTTGAGATTGATGGAGAATCTGCTGGAAAATGTATATAGCACCAAAAATGGCTCATCCTTTATTTTAGACTAAAACAAATCAAAATATCTTAATGCTATCTAGAACAATACACAACCTATTCTCTATCCATGTCGAGAAAATTTCATCATGCAAGTACCATTTCAACTGCAAATGATTTTAAATAAAATTCAAGGTTTGAAATAGAACCAGTGCCTTTGTTAAAGCAGCCTTGATGATTATTTTTTAACAACGTATTTAAGTATTCGATGAAGTCAAATGGTCTTTCCAACAAATGTAATGATGTAATACCTATATGATGCTTTCACATATTGGGATATCATTGATTTGCAGAGTTTGAACTGATTACATTGAAAAAAGAATGTATCATTTTTTAAACATTTTTAAATGAATTTATTTATTTAGAAAAAAGAAGAGGGATGGATTTTGTGCAACCTCATGATACTCAAAACTTTCTCCTGGGACTTCAGGTTGGACGCCTCGAGACCAAAGCGTATCTACAAAAAAGTGATGTGAAGACATTGATTACGATGAGAATTCAGGTCCAAAAGAGCGCTGGGGTGTAATTTCATTTGGAGTCAATGAGGCAGAGATCGTGTGGATCTCAGGATCTGGAGATTGGATATTGGATCTCATGTGGGGGTAAGGGGAGGCGGGAGCAGGAGCGAAGGAGAAGGAGAGGGCAGGAAGAGGAAGGAGGAGGAGGAGGAGGAGGAGGGGGCGGGGTCTGGGTGGAGGGCTCAGGACCAAACAACACAGAACAAGGAGCTGAGGACCGAGAACCAGAGCAGTCATTTACCTTTTTGCTCCACTTCTATTGGGCAGTGAGAAAAAAAAAGTGGAAAGAGTGTCAAGGGAGAGAAAGATTAGCATGAGGCAGAGAAAATGTACAGGTACAGTGTATCTATACAGAGTGACTTTGAGTGACGACAGAGAGAGAGAGAGTCCACAGATAGAGTCATATACATAGAGAAATGTAATAAAGGACACTATTTAGTCATACACTCACAGTACAGAGGTTCCCAAACAAAGGAAAGTCAGAAACGCAGACTTGTAAATCCAATGAGAAAGCCATTAACCACAGTATAAAATCAAATGTGATCAGTTCTCTGATTCTTTTTGCAATTTTCCATTACTTTCCGTTGATGAATTTACATTATGATAGAAAATAGATGAATGAATATTTCATTTTTTATAATAGAACAGAAACAGTCTCGATCTACAACCTATAACTTCCGAAAGCATGAAGAAAAATGTCTTTGCTGAAATAACCATGTACTCTACGTGTCTCTCTACGATATCAATAAGTGCCTCTTAATCAATTCTAAACATTACATATTAAAGGTCAACAATGCCAGGGGCACTGATGTACCCCCCCCATCCCCCCCACCCACACATTTATATGAATAGATGTTGGCCTTTCCATTGTTCACATATACACTCTTGATAGCAATAATCAAAACTTAGCATCTATTTTTATTTATTTTAATCTATTCCTTTTTTTTCCTCATGAAAACAAGCTCAATAACAGACCCATCTGATTACAGCAGACATTTTCCATCTGAAAGCTTGGCACCTAAAATAATACCGCAATAATATTTCTGCATAGAATTGCTGTATGGTTTTTATTTATTGATGTAGCAGCAGACTGTGTTCGGGGACTATTCATTTCTGTAATACTCCCAAACATAACTGGCCATATTTATTAATGTAGCAGGACTGCTTTCCTTGAATTTTCTAGCTTGAGCTCTTGAACTTCACTCATATTCAACAGTGGGTATTGGCCTTGCCCAGATTTGAACTTTTTGAGGATTCTCTCATGCCGTTTGGCACAATGTGGTGAGCCTTGACCATTGTGATGTTCCCAGCCTTATTCTCTACATTAGCCTTGTAGCCTGATTGACAACGTGTAAGGAGGTAATGAATCATTTATGACATTTTTTGGTTCGGGCTCAATTCTCAGAGAAATTATGTTTTCCTTGTGTTCCTATCCTCACTGTAAAATATAACATGAATAAGCAGCAATAAAAATAAACAATAATACCTTAATACAGGTGTTTGTTCATAAAGCTACAAGGTTGAAATTGGCTAAAACATCTTTTAGAACAAATGACAGTAACTAGAAGAAGCCTTTAGAAATACTGGAAATCTAAATGTGTATTTATAGCATTTGTTTTTGCAGATGTCACATAGCCTTCTGAACAAACACTTCCAGTGATGTGCTACTAATTGAACATTTGGGAACCCCTTCTTTATGAAATGATATTTGATGTTTCTGTGAACATCACTTCATTCCTAAACTCAGAGGAAAGAGGTTAATCATTAGCAATAGAGACAAAGAAGAAAGTGAGAGAGAGATATAAAGAGAAACAAACCAAAGTAGAAGGATTAATAACAAAGACATTTTTAAAGGTTAGTGCCATTTATTCACAGATTGAAACCCTTAATAACAATGAAAATAATAATAACAATAACATATCATAGAATTACTTTTTTCCTCCATTTGTCTGTGAGAGCTATATTAAAACCAAACGTCACAGACGGCTGTTCCCAATCATCTGATAACAAGAGCCTGGGCATTTTCAGACTCTACAAGTGCACTGTCATGCGCCTTTCAATAAACATTCAAGGTAGCATGCGTCAAAGAGAAAAGCAGTCATTGTAGCTCATAATAAACGTCAACAGCCTCATCTATAATATCTCTCTCTGTGCCCACAACTTTTCTGAAAGGAAAAGTGTTCTTTCTCGACAAAGAAATCGATTGAACTGAAGACACAGCTGATGACCGTAGCCATAAATAAATACTTTCTTATAACTTCAATTCTGAGGCAATATACAGTGGACCAGGTGTTCCAATTCAGCGCCAGAGCTGAAATCTAAAGGGTTTAAAAGAGCCAAATGTGAGTGAAAAAGATCTTGTGGAGGAGGGATTAATGCGGAGATGACTCAGGAGGCTGGTGCCTTTTGGACGCTGCAGGAGGCAACCTTCATAAAGGACAGCTGCAAACATGGAATTGTTCTACATCACAGTGCAAACACTAAGGGCAAAAAGAAAAAAAAAGATCTTGAATGATTCGCTGAGTTAAAGTAACTAAGCTCATAGTTCTCTTCATTTACTGGTTATTTCACAATATGCAAGCTTGTGTTTGCTGCTGTTAAAACCCAGTCAGTATCCGATACATGGATGAAATACTTCTATAATATGCCCATTCTGAGCAACACAAAGAAAATGATGTTTTGATACATTCAGAATGATAACCAGAGACGTAGCTCATTCCAAACTGACTGTACAGCATCTAGAAAGGAGTCCAGAAAGTATAAGGACTCATCTCACACCAAGGAGATCTCCCAAATGGAACCATTTGATTAAAAGGAGCAGTTCAGCTATTCATAACAGTTATACAGTATAATTTGTTACTATCCATAGTTCATTTGCAATCACTAAGAAATCTCCAATCCAGTGGTGGCAATGTGTCACTAAATTAAAGCAAATGTTGTCTAACATATCTGAGGAAATATAACAGAAACAGTGCTGTAAACGGTTGTGGGAGAATTTACACAGGAATGTCCTGTTGCTTTAGACCTTTTGGAGCTTATACATATGTTTAGAATATATTCACTGTTAGACTGAGGGTTAGAGGCAGGTTTGAGGATGATTCTAGATGCTGATTAGTCATCAAAATTTCTGTACCAATTCACATTGAGACCTATGATTTGATTAGCATAAAAACACTTAAGGATATTTTTTATTTAGTAAAAGAAAGAAAAGTAAGAACAAATAAATATTGTTTTGTGCTTGTTTCTGTCAAACCAGTTGGGTCTATCAGTCGTTTCTTTAGATTGTCATTTCTACGCAGGTTTTTATTCAGCTCTTCACATCTTCATATTTAACAAATTGTTGTGGTGAAATTCAATTTATGGATATTTCAAGAAGCTCTTCACCAGCCTTTTTTCCTTTTCCATTACTCTCCCAATGTCCTTGAATGACACTGAGATGTTTTCAGCATTTCCAAACATTCTGTCCACAGTTATGCCATTAGTGACATTAAACATTACCCAGTAAACATTTAGCCATCGATTCAACGTTGAAATAACGTAATGACTGCCGTCTAATCAACGTTCTCTTAAGGTTGAAAATGAAAGTTGAAAAGACGTCTAAACACAGACATTGAAAAGACGACTATTAGACGTATTGGACGTTGGACGTCCATTGACGTTATTAATTGGTCCCGAAATAAATTACTTGTATAAAACGCGTTTTGGACGTCCATTGACGTTATCGTTTGTTTACCACTTGATAACTAACTTATTAAGATGGATTTTGGATGTCCATTGACGTTTAAAATATGTCCTTGACGGACAGACTACTTTTAGACCTATTTTGAACGTCCAGGGACTTTCCTTGTTTACTGGGTATCACTTTTAGAAATAGCAGTTTCAAAACTACAAATGATTCAAAACTTTTGATGCAGCTTAGCTTCAAGTTGGCCTCCAATTAGCCAGATAGACTGATGAAAACAACTCAACACTCTGCTCACTCTGAATGAGAAGGCCTCTGCTTTAACTTTGAACAGCAGCACTTGTCAAAGGGCAAGTGTCAAACTTTGGTTTATGTGAGGGAACGCCCTGCATTATTTATTGGAAGTGAGTAAATCTAGATATCATTTAATAATGAATGGTTCTCCTAAAAGCAGCTAGCTCACATTTAAGCAGGATTTTCTGCCTTGTATCAGCATGAAGTAATTTAAGTGTGGAGAAACTGGTAGCTTAGTTAACTGCATTTCCACCAAACAGCAGCTTCAACAGCACTACACATGTAACGGCACATTAACATCATACATCACATGTGGCATATTTTGACACAAGTTATTAATGAGCGCACATTTTTCTCTGCCAGCAGACTACCTCCTCCCCCCAAAACCAAACTGAAGTTGCCTGTAAGAATTCCTTAAAACAGCCTCCAACAAGGCATCCATAATGCAGCAGCTTCAGAGAAAGCACACTGCCGTTTTTGGGGTAAAATCGCATTCGAGCATTTTTCCTCAATCCCTAAAACTCAAGCCAAACCCTTTTACTTAAACCATTGTCCAGATGTGAAGGGGTGGGGTTTTTGAAACACACACATTTCTCCACTCCTGCAGGCAGAGGGGGATCTACTGTATATGCACAGACAGAAAAATCAATAAGGAGGCATCAGTAGCTCAAGCTGCCAGATTTCAGGAGAAAGAAACTGCGGTCAGAAAGTTCAGAAATTCATTTTGAAGCAGACATGTTGTCTACTGAAGCATGTGGCAGCTAAGCAGAAGCGATGAAAAACTTGACAAATATAAAACTGTTGAGAGAACTCAAGTAAAAGTGTCAGGAAGAACGCAAAAAGGCAAGGTGAGGCATTACGGTTGCTCAGTGTTCTCAATAGCTTTCTCCAAGGTAGTCGTCCTTACTAAAGTTCATCTGTTTAAACAACTTTCGGGCTTTTGGAATTTCAGAATTCACAACTTTCTGAATGTGACACATTTGACTCTTCTACAGCAATGAAATATCATCAAGCAGGCCTTGTTTTTAACCTGTTGATTAGCCACTGCAAGTAATATCTTGTATTTGTTTAGAGGTTAAAAAAAAAGAGTTACATAAACTACAGAAAAATGAAACCTCTAAACTGGGAGATTGTTGGGTTTAGGCATAGCATTCTGAATAGTGTTTGGATTACGCTTGTGGACTGGGATATGTTAGGGGTTGAGGTTATGCTGAGGACTAGGTTTAGAATTAAGGGCAACATTATGGCAGTTTTTTTTCATAGTTTTTTTAAGTTTAAATTATGGCGGGTTGATGTAGCTGCCCAACTGTGCAAATTTAAAATGTATATATTTTAATGACAGCTTAATTTTGGATGAACAAAGTAAAGACAACTACAGTATAGCTACTGAGAAACTAAACCTACTTTATTTCATTGTAAACACACACATTATATATATATATATATATATCTATATATATTATATATATATATATATATATATATATATATATATATAGAGAGAGAGAGAGAGAGAGAGAGAGAGAGAGAGATTCTTTCAATTTTTTTGTAACAGCAAAATTAATCAAAATTAAACAAAACACCAGTAATTTCTTCATAAATTCTTAAAGTTTATATATTCAAAGTTCATATTTTGTATTTTATGAGGTTGATTTTACTACCTCATGTGCTCTTGATGAAAAGAGACTAGATGACTTTAACTGATGGTCTTCAGAAAACTTTCTAAAGACTACTTACTATATGGAACACACTCATATTGGACCTCCAGGTACTTGTACGTCCCTGGACAAGGATCTGGAAAGACATCGGAGCCGGTGATAACGACGCATTGCGTCCGGTTGTTACATCTGCAAAACAGAACAGAGTGCGGAGCCAGAGGGTTAGTCCAGAGAGAAGAACTCACCACCACACAAAAACACTAAACCTCATTCAATCTCACGACGTTAGAATCAGGATATTGTTATTTCATTGTTTCTGACTCAAACCTCTCACTGAGACAAGATGATGTTCTTTTGAAAGTGTAGCTTGTGAACTTTCAGTCAATATCAAGTCTGTATATGTCATTTTATTATGATTCAAATTTGATGGAAAGTCATTGAGCCCAGCCTTGTGTTGCATAAAGAAAGAGGTCCTTCACATTCGTCCACATTTGTCTTTCTCTGACACCGAAACAAAGAATGGATAGACTGCCAAAACAACATGAAAATTAAATGCAACTGTGATTACTTTGCTAACTCTGTAATTATGCAATTAGCTCGTGGGTCAAAGACGGTAACAGAAATTCAGTTGAAAGTGGGTTTCAGTTGAAAAGGTTCTATCCATACCATGCTTATGTAAATACAACAATGAATAATGTATGACAATACCAATTTTAAAAAATAGTTGTACTTAAACATAACACATTTTAATTCAGGTTTTTACAAATAATATGGAATAAAAACAGCTGTAAATCTTAAGTTAGTCCTTTCTTGGCATTGAAGCCATGTAATAAAATATGTAATAGCATTTGTAATAAACATTATCCCTTGAATCAAGCAGAGAAATCCTGATAAAAGTTCAGATTTGAAACCATAATTCCATAAAACAGTTTTGTTCGTAAGTAGATTTCCAGACTTCCAAACTTGTAACTACATAACCTTACACGTGAATAACTGTGTACGTACGTAAGTGCTTTAAATGGAATAGTCTTAGTGTCTTAAATAACATTGAAACGCAGACAAACTCAAGTAGTAGTAGTGGATCTACTTCTAGGGAAAGAGAATCCTGGAATTTTAAGATATAGGAGGAGCATAAAGGCGTGTTGAAGAGAGAGACTGTAATATCTGACAAAGCTGAGTCTACAGAACATTGTTCTCATCAGTACCTCTCTAAAACAAAGAACAAAAATCGTGATTTTAGTGCGAGTCCTTCCTTTTTTCAAGCAAAATTAGCCCAGTATGTTTTAACCACCTTTACCCCATCCCCACAAAGAACTGTCAGATGAAAATGGATCTCTGCCTGGCTCCCTCTTTTCTTCCTGTTGTCGTTAAAAATGGTGGGGCAGGTAAGATTGCAGCTCCTCAGGGAATCTTTAATATCTTAAGTGAAGAGACACTGATTGACAATGAAGCCAAGCAACTGCCGCTTAAAATAAAAAAAAAAAAAAAACAGTGGTGCCTCTCAAGACGTGCCGCTCATCAGGCATTCATCTGTTGTGCTCTCTGAGGAATAAATCACCTTAAGTATTTGGAACCCGAATCATTTTGTGAACTTGTGTGTCACTGCTGGGAGATTTGGCTCCTTTTCAGTCGGCAGTGACCTTGGCTCTGAAGTTAGGCATCTCCCTGAATTCCAATGGGCTGCTAGCACGAACATGCGACCTATGCCAGCGCATAATGGGATAAACTGGAGCAAATAACTGACAAAATTAGCCAGACTTCAATCAGGTCTTCTATATGCAGAAGGATTGGTGTTACAACGGGAGCAAACACAGCAGAAAAATGGCAAAACGGGGACTCTCCACAATCAGGGCTCTTAAATATTTCACGAGATTGAACGCATAGTCATTCGTTTAAAATACAAAAAAATACAAAACATAAAACAAACACACATTTTCCTTAAATGGGAATGAACCCTAAAATGTTATTATTTGAATAAAGATATTTAAAGACTGGCTGGTAGGTGTATTCTACTCAATACAAGTGTATAATAAGGGTATAACTAAACTGTACAACATCAAACTAACCCAATCTTAATCACTCAAGTAAGGTTTTGGTAAAACTTCCTAAGAATCCTGTGTAAATAATGCATTTGAAAAGCATTTATAATGCATTATATGGAATATATAAAGCTATAAATCTGCATAATTGCATATAAATAGATATTCATAACACTTTATACAATTACACACTCATACCCTTTAAAGGCAGGAATTTAAATTCAGTTGAATATCCATTTAAAAGAACATATGTACCATAGCAGCACATTCAAAGACCCCATGTTTGTTTTAGCTTTAGTTTTTCAGGGTTGTTTTGGCAGTTTGTGTCATTATTGTGTGTTATGTGGGTGGGGGATGTTGTTTTTTGTGTTTGGGGGTGTTTGCGGGATGCGGAATGTACATTCTGCCAGTAAGTGTTATGTATAGCCCTAATAAGGGAGTAGGGAACAAGGGAACAAGGAAGTATTTGTTTGGTGTATGATGATTATTGTCAGAGCCTCATCCACCACGACACAAGGTTCCAAGTTGATACTGCTCTGCCACAACAACCGTCACACACCCGGAAAACACACACAAAACAACATCCCCCACCTACATAACACACACAAACCACAGGAGGAGGCTACAGTGCATGCTGGGAGCTCCCCTGTGAGTCCCCAGCTCTGTTACCTGGATATTTTTTCTCTCCATGACCTTGAAAAATGAATTCGTGCTTTACCTAAATACACGATCATGTAGTAAGTTCTTCCCCACCGCTATTTAAAAATGAATTTTCCAATTTTTGTAGACGCTACCATTGGCTCTGAATTGGCCCCCTGAACATGAGACCCCAGCTGCAGACAGCAGGGTGAAGCTGGAGCAGCAGACGGTGGAGAAGGACAAGAACAGGGGGCTCTCTGGGATATGGCTTTCTGGGCTTAGACAAGCCTCGCTTCACTGCAGCTGTCTGTATTTAGCATAAGGCTAATAACTGTGAAGCCCCACCCTCACTACACACTTGCGCTCCACTCCCCAATGTACATTTTCTAAACCCTCAGAGAGGGTGAGTCACAGATTAACCCAATAAGGTCATACCTTATACGCTATCTCTTAAAACTGTTATTACACATTTACAATATGCACTGTTATTGACAGATTTGAGTAGTACAGCATCTACTGTACACAATCAATGTGGATTCACTGATGTTACTACACGTGTAATAACTTGACAAAATCTGCTAATTAAAGTGTATTTATATGAGCTGTACTTTTTTTTCCCCCAACAATAACTGAATGTTTCAGTGAGTATATCTCTTATTGCATTTATTGCATTGTAACTACATTGTTATTACTCTATAATGTGGGACATTATTATTCTTATTTTTTTTTTTTTTCTAATCAGAGAGAGGACATCTTGTGATTTGGCTCAGCCCCATGTTGCAGTGATTGGGTATCTATGACCATACTCACTAATCTACCACAACAGCAAGTCCTAAATATTTATAATATTCATATTCGCATCTGCCACACATTGATTAATATTTAAGGCTGGACAATTTGGCGAGACAAACCATGTGGGCTAAAGATTATCTGACTGTTGGAACTATTTTGCTTGTGCACGTTGTGGGACAGTGATAAGGGAAATAAGTTCTCGCCATATTGCCTGGCCCCTCACAAAATACAGAATGCAATATTGTGAAACAGCCCCAGTAAGCAATTATTTCACATGTGCCCCGTCCTCCAGGACGCACAGCACAGCAAGGCACTTTGCAGTTTTGAAAGCACCTATTTGAGGAATTTTAAAGACCTTGCGAGAAGAAAGTCCTGTTTGGGTTTTTTTGCGTGGCTCTAGCAGCTCACTCTGAACAGACCAGAGGATCTCAGACAAATGGAAACGTGCCATACATGTCAAGAAAAGGCAGAGCACGTCCAAAAGTATGGAACCTTTCATAAGAAACACATTTCGCATTCAAGTCCCGAGTCGGACTGTCAGAAGCTGTTAGAAGACGACTGAATGCCACTCTTGTGAAATGGAAATTGTAATCCTGCCCCACTCTCATACTGAACTCCTTAACAACTAACTTCTCATATCCAGTGTCCTATCTGAAGCACATTTAACACGAACCACACGACTCTGACTGTCGCAGGATCCCAGAGCCTCTGTAAAGCTCACTTCTGTCACAACACGTTATGAGAATCTATCCTCCTCCTGGGTCTTGGTTTCTTGAAGGGTTTCTTCTTCTGTGTTCTTACTGCGTTATTAGAGCTCCTCTGAATGGTGCCTCCTCAACATTGTAGATATCTTCTGCTGGAGGTTTTTCCCTTTAGGTTCTCAGGTAGTTTCTTTTGTTGAGTCTTGGTTTCCCCTTGTATTTCTTTTTTTATTTTTGTACTTGAGAATTTTTTAGATTTCCTCAGAGTGGTGCTGCTTTGGAGTCTTGGTTTCTCTCAGATCTTCTTCTCGTGTTCTGATGGAGTTATAGATTTCAGTGCTTCAGTTTTTCAGGGTTTTTTAAATATCATGTTTCTACATTTGAGTGTTGGTCAGTTCATTAAACTGTGAGGAAAGTTTCTGCTTTGAGCCTTGGTTTCTCTCAGGGTTTCCCCACCATTTTTATGGAGTTTCTTCTCGAGTCTTTTCAGTGTTTATTGCTCAAGGTCTTACATGGTCTTTGAGGATGCCCATTAGGAATATGCATATCTGATGTTAATAAACACATCTGCTGTTAATAATATTAGAAATTTGCTGACACACTCTAGAAATCTAGAGTTATTACTACTTTTCTTAACATTCCTTTAACATTGTAGACTTATTACAATGTAATTACATGATCACAGAATTACTTACATGAATATTCACATACATTTAGGTGTGCAGTTTGTACCAACCAAAGTACATTATATATTGTATTGTACATAAAATGAAATGAAATCAAGTTTTAAAATGAAATCAAGTTTTAATTTATTAAATAATATTTTTTTCTAAACACAAACATGGTCTTGAGCAAAAGTTTTGTGCAATGTATTTTTGACAGGTCTTTTTCCAATTATCTATAAGGGAGTAATAAATGATGTTAAAATACAGCATGTTTTTCTTATCATCAGTGATGAGTGTAGAGTCTAAGCACTGAGCGACATTCCGGTCAGGCCGGTGTGACAGCGTTCTTCAAAAGTGTTAATGAGAAATGGAAATGAAGCTTGTTAAACCGCTCCATAAACTTGTCAACAAGATTCTAACTAGCACTGTTTTATCTGTCCTGTAAAGCCACTCTGAGAAAGGCTCATGACCTAAAGGCAGCAGCAATGGGGCCTTGTAGTTCAACCCTTCCTGCGGTGCCTTAATTGCACAAGCAAAGCCGAGCAGCTCTCTCCCGGCCTACGCGCAAGACCGCCTTAAAATTCCGACCGTGTCTCCTCCGGCACCCACTTCAGTGACCTTTCCCCAAACATCTCCACTTGTTTTGTGTCTGGCAAGAAGTGTTTGGATCTTAACATAACCCTTTAATTACACCGTGTCATCTTCTAGCTTTAAAAGTGTTGCCTCTTCCTTGCATCAGCTGGCGTATCATCTAAAGGGGCAATGCTGATGTGTTCCATGCTCTCTCACGTACAGGATGCTGGTTTGCGAGACAGTTGGGGCTTTGGGCTACCCAAGAGCTCCCATAGTGGAAATATTAATTAAGAGAAATTTCATTATCCCTCGCCCAAGGCCATAACTTCAAGTTATTCTGAGGGGAAAGATAAAACAGAGGAGAAAGGCTGCAGTGCCCACAGGACTCGTTCCTCCAGAATCACCACACGACACACCAAAAAAAAAAAGTCTGTATTAATATGTTTCCATGGACAATTTCATTTCCCCCTTATGTCACCAATGACACGCTGAAAGTGGGTGACAGGAAGCCACTTAAGACAGATGAAGAGGAGCACATTTTTTGTGTTAGTGAGTGTCGGCTAACAGTCTGCGTTGGAGGACTCTTTGGAGAGATGCTGAATGGCCATCGTACAGTCAGAGTGCTGACCTTGGCACCGGCAAAGTCGGCAGCACGCTAGCTCTGAGTCAAGTAGCACAGTCGTACAGGACAAGACAGCTGGCTTATTCTAAACAGCTGAATTGGTATCAGAGCGATTCCCTCGGCTACTTGAGATGAAAAAGTGCATTAGTGAATAATTGTACCATACGAAAGTGGTTCCTAGCTCGAGTGCAGCTTTGTTTCAACTGAATTTCAGAACTAGTCTAGACTCACACTGAACAATTAGAAAGTATGAGTTAAAGTTGTGGTTTGCTACAGTACTCCATTAAAGAGTTACATTACCTGAGTAAAATTAAATTTTAAATAATGACAGCAAACTTAGGTGCTTTTGTATACACAGTACTGTATAAGATCATGAGCCATGATTTCTTGGCATTGTTATTAACATTTAATAAAATAGCAATATACCAAATACTTATTTCGTTCACTATGCCCTTTTAAGGGCATATTAAAAAGCACCCTTGAGCAGTAATGGCTGAAGCCTGCTCCCAGTAAAACAATATAATACCATTGAGTTTTAGGAATTAATATGCCCTGCTACAGCCCCCATCCTCAAGTTTTTCCCAAGCCAGTAAAATTCTTGAAAAGGAAAAAAATATATATAAAACAAAATAAAACCTTGCTTAATTGTGAACAGAGGAAACCTCTGAAACCAACAGTGGGTGGAGCTGCCACAGCGTGTCAATTATAACCTACAGCTACCCACGGGAACGTGTGGTACAGAGTGTTTTGGAACAAAGGCGCATCCAATGAGAGGACACACATTACTAGGCTTTCATTTGTCTCTTCTCAGAAGGACAGGCAATGAATATTAATGCCAAGGACTGATGTAAGAACGAAATAAGTGCTAAAGGTCCCTGTGACTTCATTGTATTTTAATTTCATACATGGGTGTGCTGTCTTTCTTGGCAAAAGAGGGGCCTGAAAATCTAGTCACATAATATGTTTTTCCTTCATAATCAACAGGTTCCCTTTAGTCCAAGGACAGTCGTCTTTCTGGATCTGTCAGAGGTCCTAATAAATTTTACTGTGGCTGTGAAGCTAGGAGTTAAGGAAGCATATATTCCTCTCAAGTCCCCTTAAAAACAGGCTAAAACATCACATTCCCAAGCCTTTAACTAAGGTCTAAAATAAGGACTGTGCCTACATTGGACAATTCATGGCACTAGGCTTTAACTGGAAGGCAGTAGCTGTTTTTTCACCAGGGCGAGCAGAGCCGGCCGGGCCTTATGAAATGTTAATATCTGGGGTGCTTTAAATATACACCATCACAGCTAGCAGCAGCAGAGAGTTCCCAGTGCTATGAATGTGTGTGTGTGTGTGTGTGTGTGTGTGTGTGTGTGTAGTCTGGCAGCAACACAAGAATGTCCTGAGAGACTAGGAGCAAGCACAAGTGTCACAAATATAAATGGTTTGAGAGGAGAGCATTACTCAGGGCTGCAGCCTATGCCACTGCCACAGAGAACGCAGCTCTGAACAAAGAGAAGCTGCTTTTCAATCTGTAAGAAAATAGCTCAGGAAATGGCTGCATGGCTCCAGCGCAGAGTTAACGTTTAAGAGGTGGATTCAGGCAATTTTTGGTGAAAAAAATATAAGGCTGTAGTTAAGTCAGGAGTGATTGTGGTCGTTTTGTGATGCCACTGTTGCTATGTAAGTACACATGTAATAACATTGTAATAACATAACAAAAATACATTTGTTTGCTTTGTTGCGATGTCAGATTTGAATTTGCACTTATTCCAATAAGTGTGTGTGAGTGTGTGTGTGTGTGGGGGGGGGGTACTGTTGACTAATGACACAATCATTCTTCAAGATTTCTGTAGAGCTCTAAAATCTTAATATACATTTTAAAAATCTAAATAAGGATTTGAATATGAAATTAAACTGAAATTTGCCAAGATGTAAGAGCATGAATCATACATTTAATCCAGAAGAAGTCAGTCACACACATATTATATAACAGGATTGGTCCCCTCTCTTTCCCCATGTTAGTTTTAATGACACCAAAATGACAGACATGTCAAGAGTATAGTTTTTTCTAGTTTCAGAATAATTTTATGATTAAATATTATCACTGTCAAAACAACATTGAGTTATAATGTAGGTCAAAGATTTAAATCCAAGCCCTTCTGGACCATTTCTACATCTCTTTCTGTTGAGCAGCTGATGTATTCTAATGGTGCAAAAACATTTAAATGGTGAACAATGGAAATCTTTCTTTGAACAGAGATATTTTTCACCTTTAATCTTCTGAACTGAGTGAGAAATTAATTCACATCAAATGGTGCTTGTGTTACTGTGGGAACAACGGTGACTCTGAGCTTGAAAAGCTCATACCACTCCAGAAAAAAAAAAAAAAAAAGTCCATTAATATGGCACCATCCATTCTGTTTTCGTGCTAATTCACAGAGCTCTGCTTTCCAGTGCATGCCTTTAGGGCTCTTCTGGAAACTCCTTGCCCTAGACATTCTTTGAAATGATTGTGGTCAGGTGCACCTGGAGAAAGAGGCTTTAGTGGATGGTGAGTGGGCCTTAATGGTGGAATCCAGGTTTGTTTACGTTACCCAGCAGCCCTCTTTTACAGGCAAGCACCGTCCGGACGACCAGCGAATGGGGTGGGGGGGTTGGGGACTACTTAAAGGAGCTCGGAATAACCCACTATCTAGGAAGAAATCTGAAGTCAGGAAATGGAGTCCACATTTGCAGTGTGAGTGATGCTTGGCACGCAGCCTTTACCTTTGAGATATGATTTTGTAGGCATCTGGGAGGTAGCAGTTGATGTTTTCCATCTGGAAAGGGTCAGCGTCGCAGATCTTGTCGTCCGTGCGACCGTAGTTGGCCGTCTCGATCATAATGACATCACTCCCTGGGCAGCGGAGGTCAATGGGGTAACCCTCGCATGATAGCTCCCTGCGCACCAGACCAAACGGCAGTGCTGCACGACTGAACGCTGCACAGAAAAAGAAAAAAAACAGAAGCACAAGGGTTAACACAGGTGGGATTAGTACAATACACACGACATGTCCAAATATTTACAGAAGGCCCTCATGATCAGTGGATTCTGGCATACAGGGCTTGTATAATGTCAGTGGAAAGGCATTATTAGTAGATTGGAATGCTCTGGAGCAGCTGCACATGAGCTTAAGGTCACCTGGTCAATGGCTTATGAGCTGCTACTGCAGTAACAGCTACCAATTAATAAAATAAATAGAGAAATGTGGGGGCGGCACAGTGGCGCAGCAGGTAGTGTCGCAGTCACACAGCTCCAGGGACCTGGAGGTTGTGGGTTCGATTCCCGCTCCGGGTGACTGTCTGTGAGAAGTTGGTGTGTTCTCCCCGTGTCTGCGTGGGTTTTCTCCGGGTGCTCCGGTTTCCTCCCACAGTCCAAAAACACACGTTGGTAGGTGGATTGGCAACTCAAAAGTGTCCGAAGGTGTGAGTGTGTGTCTGTGTTGCCAGATAATGAATGAATGAATGAAAAATGTGGATGACGGGGTTTAGTGGTTTTACGGAAATTGAAAAATGACCATGTTATCCATTACCATAAAACTGTAATATAAGAATCCCAGACTTTACCCTCGACACTGTTAACAAAATGGTAATAATAACAATGTCAGAGGCTGAGAAACGTGATACGGCTCACTGTCGTCCACCCATGACTTCGCCCACCAATGACTTCATAGCCATTTTACCTTAGCGACCTTAGCGACATAATGACATCACCAACATGCGTCTTCACCCGTGTCTGAAACGGATACAGAGCTGTGTGGGATGTGCAGCTGTTCCCGTCCATGCGAATTTCACACGGACGGACAATTAACCAGACCTTCATGGTCACCTCTCTCGCACAAACAGCGTCTCTTTCAAACTGGCTCTGGAGATCATCTAACACACGGAGGGGGGGCCCCTGGTGAATTCAGACAAAATGGAGGGTGCTTGAGGGGGAAAAAACAGGAAAAGCAGATGCTAAGGAAAGTGCACAGCAGAGAGAATAAAAATCTCCTAGAGCTAAAGACAAACACGAACAACCCCATTCGCCCACTTTCCTGATGCAGATGAAAGGACACATCAGTTTTCCGCAAAAGGACGTGCTGCCGACACACGCTACGAGACAGAGACTTTGAAGATGTGAGCATCAGTCAAAATCAGTCAAATTAACACTGGAAGCACATATCCACAGCTTTCTTTTGGATCGCAAATAAAGGAAGGAGACGGAGCGTCCAGGATCAGAGGTTTATGAGCCAAAAGAAAAAGGTAGATCTGAAGATGACTTGAGAAAATAATAATAACAATAACAATAATAATAATAATAGAAAATCACAGTCATTGGCAAGTAGCGTCTCCACTTTCCCCAATATTTCATGAACACAACTAATAATCGGCAGAAACATGTACTGAATGCAGTGAACTCAATAAGGTACAGACACTTCACCCAGTCTTAATGTGAATTTGAACATATTTAAATTTAAGACCATTCCAGGATGCGTACGATGCAATAAAACCCAGACATCGTAAACGTTCTTATAAAAGCAAACTCTGAACTATTACAAAAATGGGCAAAATAAGCCAAGTATCATAAATGCTACAGTTGTCCTTAACCCTATCTTTAAACCTGCCCCTACACCTTTCAATGTCTCAAAGCTAACATCACAGACACATATTTGACTATTTAACTCATTTTATTAGGCACCCTTCTAGTGCAGCTGAAAAAACCACCTTTTGTCGAAGTGTTACTCTCCAAACTCCAAACTGACAGCAGTCCCCAGCAATGACAGCTGAACATGCTGAAAGCTTCCAACTGAAGTGTAATACATCTTTCATTGTTGCTTACAGGTTTTCACTGTGTGTAATTTTCTACCACTAGTGAGTGGGAGAGAGGAAGAGTTATGTGAAGGGGAAAGAAAACTAGAGTAGGGGGAGAGAGAGAGAGAGAGAGGAGAAGGAGAACATGAATCCTAGCCGCATGAAGTGTAATTTAATCTATTTTACAGTGGTGCCGATCGAAGGAGGGACTGTCTGGAGTCCACACACAGGAAGAAAAATCTATACGCCGCGCTGCAGCCGTGAGAGCAGCCAAACAGCCGTGCTTACAGCAAAATTAACTATTTTACTCAATTGTGTTCCCTTTCAACAAATGATCTGAAAAGGTTGTTTGATTCCGTCGCTTTTTGGGTTTCTTCAGGAAAGAAAGAAAATAAAAGTAAATGAGGGAAGAAAAAGAAAAATTGAAAGGAGGAAAGAAGAAAGAAAGAGAAAGAAAGAAAATAAAAGTAAATGAGGAAAGAAAAAAAAGAAAAATTGAAAGAAGAAAGAGAAAGAAAGAAAGAAAGAAAATAAAAGTAAATGAGGAAAGAAAAAAGAAAAATTGAAAGGGGGAAAGACGAAAGAAAGAGAAAGAAAGAAAATAAAATTAAATGAGGAAAGAAAAAAAAGAAAAATTTAAAGAAGGAAAGAAGAAAGAAAGAGAAAGAAAGAAAAAAGTAAATGAGGAAAGAAAAAGAAAAAAAGAAAAATTGAAAGGAGGAAAGACGAAAGAAAGAGAAAGAGAAAAATCAAAGAAAAAATTAAAATGAAGAAAGAAAAAGAAAAAAGAAAAATTGAAATGAAAGAAAAACAAAGAAGAAAAGAAAAACTGAAAAGGAGAAAAAACAAAGAAAGAAAGCAAAAGGAAAAGGAATTAAAGAGAAATTGAAAGGAAGAAAAAGAAACAAGAAATTGGAAAGGATGAAAAAAAATAAACAAGAAATGTACAAAGAAAAGAGTGAAACGAAAGGAGGGAAGTCAAAAGAGCCGCCAAACTGACTGAAACAATTAAAAATAATCAGGGATGGACAAGAAAAGTAGGAAAGACGGGATAATAGGAAGGCAGAGGTGAAGGAAGAAGTATAGATAGATGGAGACCGACAGTGACAGACAGAAAATGAAGGGTGAGTGTGGTTCAGACTCCTCACGCTGTGTAACAGTGCTACAGCAAACACAGCTACTCCAGAGAAAGATGGAAAGAGTAGGAAAGAGCAGAAACAGAAGGATACTGTCTCATGTTGGTACGGTTGATGGTGCACTCGTTTGTTCGTTAGGAAACGAGGAAAGGAAGACACTCGTGGCAGCGTTTGCAGTGCAGTTTGTACTTATAAAAATAAATGAAGGGAGGGAGAGAAAGTGTGAGATGAAGGTTAATGGTGTTCAGATTGCAGCAGTCTGTTCTGAGCAGTGCAGTGGAGGTTTGTTATGAAGCACAGAACACAGGAAGGTGCTGCCGTTGGCCTGGGCTTCAGAAAAGCATAAGGCGACTGAATGAACTGTCAATAATCACAGTTGTTAGCGGCAGCCCCCAGTCCCGAGGGGGGCAGCTGCCATTTGTGTTTTCTGCTCTGTGCTCCCCAATTAGCCTCCTCTCAGCCTGTTGCCTCGGTGGAGAGAAAAAAGAAAAGAGGAACACGCGCTGCTCTTTTTCATCACGCCATTCATTCCCCAGCCCTGCCGTGTAAACCAACTCACTTAGCGCAAGGCCTCTAATTACCACAGTTCAGTACGGCACAGACACGCACACACTGTGAAGACTGTGCAGCAGCTGACCATCGCTCGCAGTGCCCCGAGATGCGTGCTGTGATCTGCTCGGCTGTGGCCTGCAACATATCACTGTGAGGTTATCCATTACTAACCTGTACCTTAACTCTACTTTAGCAAAAACAAAAACAATGGACTCTCATGGGGGTGTGGGGGGGGTGGCACTTCCATGGTGTCTCAGATGACCTCTCAGATTCAAGAGGATTCATCTGGTGATGGAAACCTCCAAACTGGAGAGAGAGGCTGGCCTTGCCCTTAAGTGAGGGAATGCCTCGCACCCTGAGAGATTCCAAACTGCAGAAAAAGGTAGGCCTTGCCCATAAGTCAGAAAGTGCCTCTAACACTTTAATTTGATTATTTGACAAAAGGTTTTTCAACACATTTATATAAATGTCTACCAGTGGCTTCTTGATCGCCTGTAAACCTATAGGTGAGTACTGCTGATGTGTTTTGCATGGTATGTCCATTGTAAAACTGAACGCCTCATAAGCACCTAAAAAGGCACGAAACGTATAAATTCCACTTTGTTAGAATAAATGGCACATTAGTTCTCAAAGCAGAACTCAATGTACTGTAACATACATTTTCCCGCAGGCTTAGAATTGCCTGAGCTGTACACTCAACTGGAAGACCACATCAGAGGTCATAGGGAAGCTCAGTCTTAGAAATAACAGCCAGATAAAAGTGTCCTGAAGTAAGGCTGACATGTGGAGAGCAGTATTTCTGGGAAAGATTGCTTGAAAAAATGTGTCAAACCTAACGTAGTCCAGATAAATAGTCATTGTCAGTTTGCTATACATTGGACTTTCTTGATTGTAATTATATTATTATTACTTAGTTACTATGGTTACATTAATTGTCCATTTTGTATAAAGAGGTGCACAGTTTAGGACTGAGATTGTGTAAAAAATATACACTTTAACCCTCTTGTCTCTGAGCAACAGATCAAACAAAAGTTGAGATGTATATGGATTTCAGAGCTCAGCTTTTATTTTTTGAAACTTTTCATTTGCTACACCTTTGGACCACTGCTTATGTGACCAAGGCAAACTAAGAATATGGTCCAGCGTTTCAGTTGCTGCCCCCACTGACTACAGCTATCCATAACTGCAATAAAGAGCTGTCGAGAATAAAGCCTGAGCTAACCCTGGCCCCTCCCTCGCTTCACCACCAAGACTGATGAATAGCTGGATGCTCGTTCCTCATGGCGGGGCGTGACAGGTTTATCACTCTTTAACGCTGTGCAGAGAGAGGGACTGTGCATTTCATGGCTTTCTCAAAACTCAGAAGAGATAAAAAACAAGCCGCACATATTGCCTTTGTGCGGGACCACCCGTCACTGCGTCTCCCCCACCGTCTGCGGCTCCTTCAGCAGAAAGGCTACCCGCATCCATCAAGCCCGTGCGGCCTGATCGCAAACAGCTGTCAACAGAAGGCCTAGGAATTGATGAAGCCTGGTGCTGGAGTACGAGCCTCCCCCGTGCGAGATGCATGTCTCTGGGGCCCGGAGGCAAGAAACAAAAGTTAAATCAATAACAGGGACAGGGGAGTATCTGGACTAACCTGGGAACCTATCTCTGACAACTAATTACAATGCCATTCGGAATCAGGCAGTCAGTTTATCAAGCGAGACCCCGCAGGTTAACGTAATCCACGAGCAGCCAGCTCCAAAACATTGCACCGCTCCGGAGAGCACATCTCACTAAATCTTAGTGCCAATGTGATTTTTGAAGTAGCTTAACTCACGTCAAAGGTATGCCGTCTTTATGAGGAAATTTTTTGCAGAAGCCACGGAAGCTCACGGCTACTTTCTGGCGCAGTCAAACCTGCCATAAATGAGACGCTTCTTTGACCACATATAGAGAACATGAAGCGGTTTGAGCTGCAAAACATCTTTCTTTAGGTTCCTGACTATCGATTCTTGCATCTAGTGCTCCATCTGTGAATCAGAGGGGGGGCAACAGGTCTGCAACTCCTGCATTCAGCTTTACAACAAATGAAGTGGCAAGGTCACCACTTTGTTGTACAAAAGCTCACAACTCAACCTTAAAAATAGCCAGAGAAAACCGAGGGGGGGAGGCAGGATTGTTAGAATGAACGTAGCTTTGCTCCAGTATACGCTTGTACGCTTACCCGTACCTGCCATACCTTATTCCTTTTGTAAGAAGACTGGGAATTGTCTACCTCTATTTAATTCCAAGCACCTGCAAAGTTCTACAAGTTCAGCCAAGTCTCCAGCAGCCTATTGCCAGCAGCAGTCAAAATGGAAGATAAAGAGAATAGGGAAGAAAGAAACACTGGCGATTGCACGGCTGCAGACCTTCCTCCGTCTATTTCTTTCCCTCTGTTTTAAATTAAATCATGTTAAGGGGGTATCCTAGGCAGTAAATAATATATTATGTGGAATGCTCAGTCCAATTTGCTATGGCAACTACCCTGGCTGTGACGTAATTGGCTGTGATCCCCCATTTCTGTTGGCCTTGTTGACACGGAGCCCTATCAGGCATTCTGGTCAGTAGCTGGGAAAACGCAAGCTTTCTTATGACTCCTCAGCTCCTTCTCTCTAAGCCGTCTATTGAGCTCAGGCACGCAGACGGCAGCCAATACGCACACACAATGAAGCACATACTGGCCACCCCCCCCCCCCCCTCTCAGTCCACGGACCATAATTTACGGGTAAGAACTCCCAGTATAATACAAATTTTGTTTTCTATCAACACCCTTGAAATTGGATGTGGCACTTGAGCTCAGATGAATGCATCGGGAAAAGGAGGGGAAAAAAAAGACATATCAAGAACAACAGAGAGAAAAATTACAGCAGACACAGCCAGGAGTGCACCGTCACAGTCTCTGGATCATACAGCGCTTTGGATCTTCCGAGCCACTGGTCAGTAACGAGCTGGCACTGACCCATCTCTCGGCCAGCCTTCGGTGCTCAGCCACTTGGTCATTAAGACACAAATGTTGTGTGGCCTCTAACCTCCAAAGCTTCTCTTATGCATCATCTCCAGGGTGACAAGAGTTTAAAAGAAAAGATCTGGCCACACATCAAATCGTCAAATGTCAGAACTAAACTATGTATCTCCAGACATTTTTATGAAATTGTAACCCTATGAAGTACAGAGTAAACAAGATATACATACAGCTTTAGTTTTGAACAGCTATGATGTTAACATAGCTAACAATTCATGTTTAAAGTTAAAGTTTATGGCCTTCAATTATCATTTTGCAAAATAGATTCCTGCTTTCAAGTCAAACTCATATATATTTAAATTAAAGTCATTCCAAGTTCTGCAAAATGTGCATGGAAAAACTACCCTAATGCCTAAACCCTCACCTAGTCCTAACAATAAAGCTAAACATAAACCCAAGCCTACCCCAAGTTGCAAGAGGCTGTGAAAATACCTTCAAGAACGGTTTACAGCACTGTTTCTGTAACACACGTTCACATACCTAAATGTGTTTGCCTATATTTAGTGGATCAGCACCACCAGTGGATGGGAGTTTACTTGTAAAATAACTATAAAAAAAAATATCAATTTCTGGTTGAGCAATTTGAATAGTGTATGTCGTATTATCAGCAAAAGGAACGACTATTTGGTTTTCCAGTCAAGACGTTATTCAGAGGGTTATTGGATGTCTACTATGCAAATATTGCCACTGTACTGTATTTGCCAACCTTAATATCCAGTAAACAGTGTACTATGGCAACTACTTTGCCTACAGCAAGCCCACAGTTTGCCTCCTCACCATGAATCAGTTCAAACACTGAAGACTTCTGACTGAGGCATTTCACATTAAAAAAACTCAGAATTACTTTGTCTACATCTTACATTATGCAAAAAAAAAGTCAAATGTAGTGCAATTCTCTTTTATCTCGATGCAGTTTGAGGCTGGTTTGTAATGATTTAGGCATGCAGAGAGAATGATGCTGATTGGTTGGCTGCAAGTTTCTTCTTAGTTGCATTAGCCTTGTGTTTCCAGTACAAACGTAAGCTTCAGACTCTGAGCACATCTTGGCTGATGGACTGCATGTGGCGTAAGAGGAAAATTGATTTCAGGCTGAACCATGGCATTAAAAACTACTAGTGTGCAGCAGAGCTCTGGGAGGTTGAGAAAAGTTTGGCCTGCTGCTCCTGGCCAAACAGTGTGGGCGAGGGTCCGTCCAGACAAGGGGTCTGGGCCTCGGGTGACGCTTGTCATCCTCCATTAACGCTACTTTGATTGGCCTTTGTGTCCGTGGAAACTGCAAACAGCTGCATGCAAATCTCCAGGCCACCGCCCCTTCCACCCCCTGGGGTCTTCCCCCATTGTCCTGGGAACCCTAGGCTCTGCTGGGGACAGTTCTCAGGGGAAAGGAGGGGGAAAAAGGGGAGATAGAGGGAGAAAGAAAGCGAGTCTCTTTTAGAAAAAGATGAGAGGCCCCTACCACGGGCTCAGCAGGAGACCCCTCATGACTGTTTGTCTTTTTTTGTCATTTCTTTCGGAATATTACCAGCCAGGAACATCTCGAGAAGAAAAGGAGACCCCGAGAGTTAAGAGCTGCCCCCATTGCGCTCATGCCTTCATAATCCAGTGCCCCAGCAAAAGCAAAGCTTACGGCAGTGCACGCCGCCAGAGAGCAAGTCAAGATTTTTTCCAAGGGATTTAGAGGAATAAAGGGGCGAAATCAAGAGCATGTTTTAGCCGCTTCTCATGCAAGAACAATGCACAACAATGCTTTGTTTTCCCCCGGCTTTCATCTTCAGCGGCTAGACTTAGCGCTCGGTGCAACTCCTCACCATACAGCCAGTAATTAAGCATCAAAACCAGAAGAATACACTGTATTACATACCTCATAAACAAAGCTCAAACTGCTCCCACAAAAAAAAAAAAAAAAGCCTTAATCCCCTTTGACTGGGGCTGAATTCCTCAATCTATCTGCAAGCATCTGCACCAACAGAGCTGAAAACTATTTAAAAGTTCAGGCCCAAGTCTCCAGTGTATTTCAGATGATGGCAACATGGCACTATTGATAAGGGAAGCATATTACCAAAACAATTTCCACAACAGGGCTAATAAGATGGTGCAAATCTGTGCTATTTGGCCGAATCCCTATCATGACAATAGTAGAGAACAGGCTGGATTTGAGAAGGAGGTTGTCAGCAGGAAAGTGGAATTATAACAGAGGGAAAAGGCTGACTGCGGTCAGGCCGTGTTGGAAGCACAGTGCCACTGCCCTGCCATCTCATGTAACATTCATGCCACCTTGCACTACCTTGTGGTAAGTAGTTACTGGAGGAAGCGGAGAGACAAGATGACTAACCCCGAAGGCTAAAACCGGCCTTTCCCGGCGAGGTGCTATTGAGAAGTTTGAAATTCTGATATATGCGTTCGGAAATAGCACGGGGGAGAAACGTAGGCGCTCCATCTGTGGCGGGAGTCCATTTTCCCCAGGCTGATCTTCCTCCAGCCGGGCTCACGTGCCACTAACAATGGCCTCGGCTCAGGTTCCAGTCACCGTTGATTTGTATTCATGACAAAGGCTTTTCTCCTCATACAGCTTCCACACACTCCTGCAAAGCCAAGCACGTCATGCTGTGCGTGTTGATTCCTGCATTCCCAATGGGAAGTAGGTGTCCTTTTTTTCCTTTTTTCCTCCACTTCCCCCTTTACTTGTCTGGCTCAAACTAAGCGTGATAGAGAGGAGAGAGAATGCTAAAGGTAGGTCCTGCCAGCACGGATGTAGGTCTTGCCACTGGATAATTCCTAGAAGAATCCCACCTCCTGATTGTGCCCTCCAGCTCACATAAAAACACTGACATGACCTGCCAACACTAGCCTCTGTCTAACAAACTTCTCCTCTTCCAGCTAAGCTAAGACTGCCATTTACCTCTCCTGCCAACTTACAGCTGTTGTGTGGTTACAGCTGACTTACCACACTTTACAACACAGGTTATACAATACGCTTATGTCTCGGGGCTTTATTTGCTCCATTAAAATAAAAGAATATGCCTTGTAACATGAAAAAAAAAGCAATGAGGAAATTGGCCTACGTTTCAATCAGAGGTGGGGAAAGCAGCCAAAACACTTTACTCCAATGAAAGCGTTGTAGCTTTAAAATAATTATCGCTCGAGGGGGAAGCAAATTTTGTCATTTATATAATTACTTCTGTTACAGTAAGATATCTAGAGATGGTATCTGGTTCTGGTGGTTACATCACAAGGGAGACTTGAAGGGCCTTCATTTTAAGAAGAGCTAGGGAAAACATCAAGATATCCTACATGTAATACATACGTTACTAAAAAAAAACTCTAGGTATTTGTATTGCAACTTTTGTATATTTTGCTTCAGTGTTTCATGAATTATAGTTGTTTGGTAATTATTTATAGTTTTGTGTTGAGTTTAGAGTTCAGTTTAAGGAAGTTCTAAAGCACATTTTTCAAGCTGGGTTGCCCTAAACAATATGTGAAATTCCATAAATATAAATACAAATAGTACAAATAGTTACACAAAAAAAGGTTATACAAAATAAAGAAAATTCAAACATTCTCCCTGTTGTCAATTTATTGTTACTGTTTCTAAGTATTAAATACAACAATTGTAATTTTATTAAAATAATAACAATACATTATTTAAAAGTAATCATGGGCTACATTCACAACCGCCATCTTTAAATCATCTAAACCAAAACTAACTCATAATGTTGGGTACAATATTGTCCCCAAGAATGGAAAAAGATGGACATGCTTTTGTAGAACTTTTTACCTTGATGTAAAAAGCAGGTTTTATAATAAATTCTAAAACTTCTTTAGTTTATGAACTAAATTTAGCTTTTGAACTGCCAGATATGTATTGCAGTATCGTCAAAGATTAGAGGAGGGGCCTGTCGTTCTTAGTGCTATGCAAATTACTAAACACCAGTGGGAAAAGTCCAAGTAGGACACTTGCTATTCAACAAACCTTACTTATGCTCAAATCCCTCCAACTTAAACACACCAGCCGGAAGCAGCTCCACCAACATCTGCTGCATCAAAAGGAGGCCATGTGCCTCAGACGATTAGGTGCCGACCCATGCCGGCTTCTGGAAAACGATCAATATGGCAGCCCTTATGGCGGCAACACACGCCTCCATAATCAGCAGTGCGCTTTTCTAAGAATAGGGACTATGACCTTTAACCTTTCCTCACCACCATCACTAGCAGCGCCACGCACACCAGCCGAGAGCGCGTTCCCGAGCGGAGGATGAATCATAATGAAGCATACGCTCATAATCCTCAGAGGATTACAAAGGTAATCCATAATAAGACTCGTCACAAAACCCCATAGAATTTACAATCATTAGAAGTCTTCCAGGAAATGAGATGGCTCTACCTTTTTGTGTCTGCTTCTCAGGTTGGAAAATTGCATCAGGGTTGTTCACCTGGGGCAAAACCGGTGGAATATCCATGATTTAAAGCAATCGTGGTGAATAATAAGGGTGTGGACACCTGCACATCCAACATTTCTTCTGGAATGAAGGGTAACAATAGGTCGTTTGCATCCCCTACGGGCTTTACACTAGATGTCAGACCACTGTTGTGAATATCTGATTGCGTCCAGCCATGATAATATCATCAACAGCGAGCACTCTAGTTGGATGATTAGTTCTGAATCTCAGACACCACTTCAGCCAGTTCCAAAGGCACTGGATGGTGCGCCTATTCTCTGGAGATTGCAGTGCCAGAGTTTTACATCACTAGTAGGCCTGTCACAATAGCCAATTATTTGTGATCGATATATTGCCACAAAACAACTGTGTTAATCGATATTATTATATTTTAAGAGCATTAATTGCCACTGATAAAGTTATAAAACAATAGCATAATTGTGCAATTACACCCCTTTTAAGAACAATTAATTTAATGGCAAATCATAGCACTTCTTTCAAACAAATCCACATAACAGCTCCAGAGCAGAGAGACCAGAGAAAAACAGAATTGAACAGAGCAGATTATGTACATTCTTACATAAACACAATAGGCAACACAGAGGTCAACAAAAACTGAGGAAATGCCCATATATCATATGTTAACTCAATAATGTAATTACTGTGACTGGCCTACCCTCTAGCAGACAGTTAGCACTGAGTATGGTGAACTGAGGCTCGTGAGCAGAGTTTCACATTTCAAGTAGAGTTCACTAAACATGACGGATGTCAACAAAACTTAGGACATATAGAGCGTGTTACAAAACAGGGCTTATATAGTGCCAGAGGTTTCTAGCTTTTTTAAAGCTAAGAGTCTTCAGCATCTCGTTTCCAGTGAGCGAGCTCTTATTCAGAATTCGTATTCAGTCAACAATCCTCAGTCACAGTGGGAGTTGGCTAATGTTATATAAGGGCCAACAGTATGTTTTGCATATCACTTGAACCTCTCTCATAATAATGACAGTGGAGTTGGGGCATAATCCATTTGGTCGAGGAGGCGCCTAAAAAAAAGAAGAAAAAAAGAAAAAAAAAGCAGTTCTGAAGGGAAGAGAAAATAAAAAGGCCAAGCCAGCGAGCTGCTGCTAAAAGTAACTGCAATGAATTATCAACAACTGAGCTACGTTTCAACAGCGGGAGACGTGTGAACTATGGAAATGCAGACGGCCCCAGCAGGCTCCAGCAGGGCCTCTCTCAGACAGCGGAACCGGCAGGGATCATCTATTAATGCAGACGCAGTCCAGAGAAAGAGACATGTAAATTAATAACATGACATTTATGCTGGGATTGAACATGACAAAGAACTAGTACCATGATTGAACTGTGACATAACGCGATTACAATACATCGGAAATGCCGCTGGGAATCAATAACATGATGCAATGTAGGAATCACATGAATTATTATTACTTTTGTTAGACATGTGTACACCTGCTCTTCTAACATTTACAATGTGACGCAACTCACAGCGCTGGCCTGTAACCCCCTCGTGGAGCAGTTGCTAAACATATGACTGAGTAAATGACTAGGTGAGGAAGTTACAAGCCATAAATGTATATATGAGTGAGTGAGTAATCGGGTGAGTGCACTACAAGCCAGTTGCTAAATGTTAGTAAGTGAGTATGAGTTCCTAAATGTGATTGAGTGAATTGTATATGAGTGAGTGTCACAAGCCAGATCCTAAATGTGAGTTTAAGTAAATTACAAGGCAGCTTTTAAATGTGAGTATACAAGTGAGCTACTTGCCAGTTCCTAAATGTGAGTGAGTATGAATGAGTGAGTAATTGCCAGCTCTTGTGTGAGTACGTGTAAGTTATGATCCACTTCCTAAATATGAGTGAATTACAAGTCAGTTCCTAAATGTGAATGAACATAAGTGAGTAACTAGTATGATTCTAAACGTGAGTATGAGTGAGTTCTGAGTCAGTTTTAATTGCTCTCATGAGTAAGTGATGTAGAAGCCAGTTCTTAATTGATTGTGAATGAACGAGTTACGAGCCAGTCCCTATATGTAAGTAAATATGAGTGAATGTGAGTGATCATATAGATGACTTATAACCAATACATTGACACTCACTCATATTTTGGAATTGCTCCGCAAACGATTGCTAATTCCACGACAACGGTTCTTCCCAGGTGCCACAAACACAGAAACCAACTCCTCCCACAGGGAGAGGGAACACAGCAGTGGGTGGTTTTATGCCCCTCTAGGCAATACTTTGCTTAGAAAGCATTGTGCATGGTGCCTTTAAGCTTGCATGCAGCTGTTTCCGAGTGTCCCATTATTATACGCAGTGCTTTTCTTGGCTTTTCTTTTGAGTTTCTGATCCAAGAGGGCTCATATGCTTTTTACAGGTTTCTGCTATATCAGCATTGTTCTAGCAATTAACAAGTGCTCTATTTTGCAGCCCAGATTTACACCACTCCTCAAGATATGCTGCTTCAACCATCGTCCCCTACAAAAAGCTACTGTTGCTAACAATGGAAACATGTTGAGAGGAGGCTTGTAGCATTAATGGCACCGAATAGCATCATGTTAACTAGAGATATTCTCCAGACTGTCTGCGCAAAACAGATTTCAATTAACACTCCAGGAGACGCAACACAGATGTGCTGTAGCACAACCCCCACAGTGCCACAGGAATTCACATAGAGCGCCAGCATACCACCGATGACTTGCTTTATGTTACGACAAAAACACATCAGAAAGATGTGAAAATTCACACGGTTCCAAATACTAGAAGGTAATTCTAGGGTTCTTGGAACATGCTGGGAAAAAAAATAGAAAAGAAAAGAATGACTCTCAACTGTGTTTATATTTTGGGAGTATTATTAGCACTTTGAATCCACAGAAGTTATGCGGGTTGGCAGAGCTGCCACTGAATGGGTGATGAGAACCTCTGGGCTTCTAACATGCACATCTGTTGGAGCCACTGAAACAAAACAGTGTCAAGACAGAACCTGCCCCATCATCTCCACAGTACAGATTCCCATAGAGTTGTAATGAGTGAGTGGATATTAGTAAGAAAGCATTAGCTGTTCTTTCAGGAGGATACAAGCATTGCATAAAAACACTAGATTCAAAAGTTGATAGTGTGATTAGAGCTACTTTAATGTGCAAACATGGAAATCCATTGCTAATAGAATAGTAAGCTCTGGAGTACTCTTAACTTAAGTTCCCTATACTCAGCTGGGCCAGCTGTGGATCAGTGGAGCTGTGTTCCCCGATGTGTGAATGTGGGGAAAATCGTGGGAGTCCACTCAGCTTATTTTGGCCATTTTCGTATACTTCTGATTTTGCCATTTTTCTTCATTTTCACGCATCTCATCTTGAACTAGTCACATACAGACATGATCAATGACTCCTGAGGTTTGCATTTTTTGGAGGGAGACCATTCTCTATGCATCATTGGGTTTGTGAAAGGCGCTGTATAAATTGAACTAATTATTATTATTATTATACTTTATTATGATATCTCAGTGCAGTTTTGATGATTTTTGAATTAATATCTCTTAATTTGCTGAATAAAAGATTAAGGGACATCAGACACAGAAGCTTTAATGAAGAAAATCAACCCTAAAGCGGTGGTGTGACAGGTGATTGTGCTGCAGTAGGCCTCTGGGGCCATGAGGGCCTGGGTCCAAAGCCTGGCCTCAGATCATCGTCCGTATGGACACCAAAGTGTTCTCCCTTCATCCACTGCCAAGGCAACGGGGTTGAGTTTGTGTGCTTCTGGTGGTGGTTCATCCCAAACCTTGGAGAAATGGGATGGTTGTGTAAGGAAGGCCACTGGAGTAAGCCCTGTGCCAATTCTAGTGGACAGATCACACACTGGTTGGTGGGTGGGCTGCTGTGATGACCACTTGTGTGAGAAGTCGAAAGTATAACTGCAATGATACAGTAGTTACACTGCCACATGTGGACATGTGGTCATTCAGCAATCTGGATGTGATTAGTAGGGAGGGAGTGTGCTACACCCTTCAGGGAAGGCTTTATGCTAGATACTGGAACACTGCTATGAGGATTTGTTTGTATTCAGTGATTACTATTATTTCCTAACATTGACATATCTCCTATTGACCCATGTGCTGTTTACACCCTCCAGACACACAATGGAACGTTGCATGTTGTGGAGTAAAACAGTGTATTAGTGAGAGTGCTGCCTTGGGAATAAAGCCAGAGCCCACACATTTTATCCCACCGTAGAGATGCCAGCACTCATCAGCACTCAAACCTTTCAGCTTTTCCACCTCTGGCCCAGAAGCTTTTCGATATGTGCTTTTAACGCTAGTTTGGAAAATAAATCTCTCAGAGCATTGTTTAGGCCAACCCTGATCTTCATACCAAGGACGGCACCTGAGTGTTTATGAATACAGCTGCAGGCTAAAGTTAAAACACCTGTGGTCAGAGTCCAAGCTTTGTTGATGTGCAGGTGAAAATAAGTATACAGCTTTCGGTAGAGAACACACGTTCAATGCACAGTTATTGTTAACAAACTCAAAGGGAAGAAATCAGGAAAAACATTGCCTGTGCAAATGAATGTGTTAAACTCAGCTGTCTTGGAGGAAAGTCCCCCACATGCCATCGTATTCAGGATCTGGTCAAATATAGTTCAGTTTAAACACCGGCTTCCATTTGTGTCTCAGACAAACGTGGATCCTAACAGAGTTTGAATACAGCCTGTGCCCGTACTCAAGCTCCACTAAATTAACCAGACATCCCCATTACTGAAAAATTGAATTAAGCAGTTCCACCTTAAATGGCTGAATAACAGAATTGTAGCTAAAGCTCTAATGTAAAAGCAGCAAAGATATTAAGTGGTATGAATGCACTTGTGAAACTCAGCTGTCGTGTTTATAAAAAAGCTGTTTCACTGAATGAATATATGTGATAATCTGCATCAATAAGACTTGGTCTTAGAAACAGTTAAAATTGTATATTTTTATATATATATATATATATATATATATATAAATATATATATATATATATATATAATATACAATTTTAACTGTTTCTAAGACCAAGGTCTTATTGAGATGTATATATATACATCTGATATATATATATATATATATATATATCAGTGGCGATTGCTCTAAAACTGCAAGGGAAGCTCAGCTTCCCCTAAAATGTAAAAAAATAAGTGATCAAATATATACTGTTGTGTGTACATGTCATTGAATAAATATGCACTACAACGCGCTCAACTTTTGTTCAGAATCTGCTTCTTATCACTGGTAAAGACGCGGCTTTCCTCTCAATCATTCCCGCAGCTTCACGGTGCTTTAAACAGTGTAGATGCTGAGCGTCTACAGAGTTCAATAGCGAAGCAGCGAAGTGCAGCGAAACGAGACGAACCATTGGATAAATGCTGGGCTTTGTCACGCCCATCGGACGCTCAGCGTCTCTGAAGGTCTATGGGGCAGTGGGCTGGCCTCGGCTGGCCTGGACGCTCAGCTTCTGCATGATGATTGGATGATCTGTCTGAAGCTGAATCCCTTTTTGATTGACAGCGAAATGAGCGAATCAGCGATCCTTTGGGGTAAAGACCCGTGGGAGCACAGGCGGACACACTTCACATGGGCCAAGGTCGTTTAAGCAGCCTAGCTCTGCTGGTCACTGAGAGGACACTAGTCAAGTCCCTGGAAAAGACGCCTTGTTGGTACGACAGGGTCACAGATCATTTTCTTGAAAAGGAACGGAGGGTAGAATTTACGTTTAAATAAACCGACACATTTTATGATGTAGGCCGAAATTGAGCTTCCCCTCCTTGAAAGACCAGCATCCGCCACTGATATATATTGTCAGGAATCACGGAGCGGACTGACTGAGGCGGACGCATTCGCTAAAGCACAGTATATTTAATAAAGAAGAATAATAACAAAACAAAGAGACTTTAACATAACGAAAACAAACAGGGAGCCTAACAGGTTAAACGGGACACGAGGAGCAAATCAGGGCAAACGGGACAGACAGACTAAAGAACGAAACGACAAAGGAAATACAGCGACAACGTGAAAACTAACAACGGAGAGACTAACGAACACGACAGACTTGACTGGATACACGGAACAATAGAACAATGACCAACAAACAGGAAGTGCAGGAAAGGGACTTAAATACAAGACACTGACGAGACGCACCTGAGACAGATAACGAGGAGGACGGGTTAACAGATGACACGGACGAGGAGGCGGAACAGAGGCGGGACGAGGGCGGAGACAAGGACATAAACAAAACAGAGCCATGTGCAAATAAAGCACATGGCGGGGACAACAGACTGACAGGACGAAGGCGTGACAGATGCCCCCCCCAAGAACGCGCAACTCCCGGGCGCGTACTCCTAAACCCCCCAGGAGCTGGCACAGGAGAGGGCACGGAAAACAAGACAGGACAACAAACCAACGAGTGACAGGACTCAGGACAATACGGGAACAGACACTAGAGCTGGGGACACAACAGAACCGAATATACGAGACGGGACATGGGACATGACAGGAGACTGACAAAGGGGGGCAACAAGAGACGAGAACGGACTGGACAGGACAGGAGTGGACACATGGGAATTGACAGGAGACTGGACTGGAGACAAGACAGGGGACTGAATGTGGGACGGATACGGAGACTGGACACGTTTGGGGACAGAAGACTGGACATGGACAGGTGACAGAACAGGGGACTGGAATGGAGACGGGACTGATGACAGGACTGGGTGCTGGGAATGGACGGGAGCAGAGACTGGTGACGAGACAGGGGATTGAAACGGGGACTGGACATGAGACAGGACAGAGGGTTGGAACGGGGACTGGACAGGAGACGAGACTTGAGACTGGACAGGGGATTGAAACAGAGACTGAACAGGGCTGACAGGGGACTGGACATGAGGCAGGACAGAGGGTTGAAACGTAGACTGAACAGGGCTGACAGGGGACTGGACTGGACTTGGCAGGGGAACAGGTACAAAAACATTTACAGGGACTGACACAAACACAGTGACCGGGACCGGGACAGAGACAAAGGCTGACATGGGCACAGGGATAAGGACAGAGACAGGAACCAAGACAGGGACAGACAAGGGAACCAACATAACAGGGGGGTGCCCAGGACTGGCTAATGTCTGTGGGGCAGTCTGAGGAACCAGCCTGGGCACAGTTCTGGGGATCGGCCCCGAAGTCCTTCGGGCCGACCTACGGACATGGACAGGAGCGGCCGTAGCCACAGTCACGGGGACAGGAGAGGCCGTAGCCACAGTCACGGGGACAGGAGAGGCCGTAGCCACAGTCACGGGGACAGGAGAGGCCGTAGCCACAGTCACGGGGACAGGAGAGGCCGGTGCCGCCATCACCGAGACAGGAGCGGCGGGTGCCGCCATCACGGACACAGGAGCGGCGGGTGCCGCCATCACGGACACAGGAGCGGCGGGTGCCGCCATCACGGACACAGGAGCGGCGGGTGCCGCCATCACGGACACAGGAGCGGCGGGTGCCGCCATCACGGACACAGGAGCGGCGGGTGCCGCCATCACGGAGACTGGAGCGGCGGGTGCCGCCATCACGGAGACTGGAGCGGCGGGTGCCGCCATCACGGAGACTGGAGCGGCGGGTGCCGCCATCACGGAGACTGGAGCGGCGGGTGCCGCCATCACGGAGACAGGGAGCCCTGCGACGTCGTCCACGGTGACTGGAGAACGTGCGACGACGTCCACAGAGGCAGTGGGAACTGCGACGTCGTCCACGGAGACTGGAGAACGTGCGACGACGTCCACGGAGACTGGAGAACGTGCGACGACGTCCACGGAGGCAGAGGAATCTGCGCCGTCGTCCACGGAGACTGGAGAACGTGCGACGACGTCCACGGAGGCAGTGGGAACTGCGCCGTCGTCCACGGAGACTGGAGAACGTGCAACGACGTCCACGGAGGCAGAGGAATCTGCGCCGTCGTCCACGGAGACTGGAGAACGTGCGACGACGTCCACGGAGGCAGAGGAATCTGCGCCGTCGTCCACGGAGACTGGAGAACGTGCGACGACGTCCACGGAGGCAGTGGGAACTGCGCCGTCGTCCACGGAGACTGAAGAGGCGCGAACCGCGCTCACGAAGACAGGCGCGGCAGGAGGCGCCGCGTTAACGAAGACAGGAGAGGCGCGCGCCGCGCTCTCGAGGACAGGGGTTTGTGCTGCTCGCCGGGCTCGCGCTGGAGCTGTAAAGGGTTTAGGGGGTTTCACAGGCGCACCCATTAGATCACCTCGAGGTGCGCCCCTGTTAGCCTCAGGCCTCAGAGGTACGGAGGTGAGGCTAACAGCCCCTACCCTTAACGCCCCCCCAAAAATTTCCCCGGACCTGGGGGGGTAATCCTCCAGCGAGGGGGGAACTCCAGCACGGTTCTTCCGCCGACTCTTTCGACTCCCGCTGGCGCAACTACTCGATTCCCGAGTCGACTCCTCCGCTATAGGATCCGGAGCAGCGCCAGGCAGGAGCTGGAGCCGGCGACTCCATTCCGAGGCCGCTTTCAAAGCCTCCCCCACAGGATCTTTGGGGCCTGTGCGGAATGGAGTCCGGCGAACGGCACATCCCTTGAGATAATAGTCTGCGCTAGCTGCGTCCTGGGGGTTGGTCATTCTGTCAGGAATCACGGAGCGGACTGACTGAGGCGGACGCATTCGCTAAAGCACAGTATATTTAATAAAGAAGAATAATAACAAAACAAAGAGACTTTAACATAACGAAAACAAACAGGGAGCCTAACAGGTTAAACGGGACACGAGGAGCAAATCAGGGCAAACGGGACAGACAGACTAAAGAACGAAACGACAAAGGAAATACAGCGACAACGTGAAAACTAACAACGGAGAGACTAACGAACACGACAGACTTGACTGGATACACGGAACAATAGAACAATGACCAACAAACAGGAAGTGCAGGAAAGGGACTTAAATACAAGACACTGACGAGACGCACCTGAGACAGATAACGAGGAGGACGGGTTAACAGATGACACGGACGAGGAGGCGGAACAGAGGCGGGACGAGGGCGGAGACAAGGACATAAACAAAACAGAGCCATGTGCAAATAAAGCACATGGCGGGGACAACAGACTGACAGGACGAAGGCGTGACATATATATATATATATATATTGTATTTTGGACCCTACCTGGGGAAACACGAGAATACCTCTGTATGAAAAATGCTATGCAGCTGATGGTGGTCTTGCCTGGTCTTGTTTCACTTTTTATCCCCCACTTTCATTAGGTGGGCAAAAGCACTTATGTGCAAGAGAAGACTTACTTTATTATTATTATTATTATTATTATTATATTTATTTTGCATTTGCTGATTTAATTGGGTGAGAAATACCGACCCGAAAGTGGGGGGTATGCCCCAACTTTTGACAGCCCAATGTTTTCTCCAGGGCTGTGTGGCCTGTCAGTTGTACCTCACAAATTACCAAATAAACAATGAGCACCATCAGTGCCCTTCCCCTACTGAAGTGTTTTCTTACACTACGTCAAAATCTAATCAGTGCGTGACTCCAGACCGTGGTAAGAACTGAAGCAGGTGTGGTGTCAGTCGTCACGCTCCTTAAAAAAAAGTTAATCATCTATGCCCCGTTAAACAGTCTGCTTTAATACAGTTAAAATAAAGCAGGAGATGAACGCTGCTCGTCATCCAATTTCCATGGAGACGTTGAAGTGCAGCAGTGAAAGCCTGAGAGTGTGAACGTTATAATGAAGCGAGTTTTAAAGAGGATTTCTGAGAATCCCTTTGAGGCACGTGACCGGAGCTTCTCTGCATAACGCTGATAGAAAGAAGGTCTAAATCATGATGAGTTAGAGCAGCACACAGGAGCCAGACCAGACTTAGGCGGGGATTTAAATGTCAGCAGGACGAGGGCACGATTTACAGGGGGTGCTAAAAGTGTCCCTCACTGTTTTCCTTTCGACAAGCAAGTGGTCCGAGCAGGGGACGTGGAACGTGAAGCAGAATCCAGACGCATTTCAGCAGACCTGGTTATCTCAACATCCTGGATGCTGATTAGAATGGGACACTGTTGAAGCCATACATGACCTAAGGTCACCATGCCCACCACTAGGAGTCCATTAGAGGAGTAGAAAGATTCATAGCATTGTCATTGTTGAAAAATCTCCAAAACAGTAACTTCCAATAGATTTCAGTGTAAAAAGATTAGATTCTAATACATTCTGGAGCATTTCTATTGGTCTATTCATCATGAAATATTCATGAAGTGAATTGTGCAGAACAGCTGCTGTGTTCAAATGATGTAGAGGACACCTGAATATCCCATACCCAATGTACTTAAAATATGTCATGTCAAGTAAATGCCTTTGTTTTCACCTTTAAAATAAACAGGCTTTAAAAACCTAGCTGAGTTTCTACTCCATTTGCAAAGCCTATTAAAGCTTGCGGCCCGAATGAGCCTGGTCTGTGCAAGCAGCAAGCCACTGTTACTACTGTCACCCATCACTAACCCACAGCAAAGACAGAAAGCCTTTTTTGCATATCGAATTGGCAACCATTCACAGTGTTTCCAAAAACATTAATTAGTTCCTGAACCAGAAAACATCATTCCTAGCTGGAACCAAAGAAGAGTAGGTTCCTCACTGTGAAAAATTTTGTGTTTGTGAGTGTATAGGGCTAAAGAAGCTCCAGAAAGAGCTCAGAGCCTTACCCACCCCTGCTCTGGAGTGATGAAGCACAACCCAATGTGTCTGGAATACATCTAACATCAGTAACTGACCTCACTAATGCTACATCACTACTATGACCGCACAATTCAATGGTGGGGGGCTATACGCCCACCTAGCACACACTTGGCACTGAGCATAGTGAGGCTTATTGGCAGCTGATCCAGAGCACTTTGACGGATGGTTTGACCACATTTGCTTTAAGTGGCAAAATTGTAAACATTATTTTGCCCTCTGCCTCCTTGTTCGACCCATACACACACTATCAGCATTCCACCTTCAGCCAAGGATGAAAGGCACAGGCTGCAGCTCTGATAACATGCCCCCCCTCAGCCCCCCGACCCGAGCACTCATTCTAGAACATGCCACATGGAGAGGTCATCAGTGATAACAAAAAAGCAAACAAGAAAGCTCTTTGTGTGGGTTTGTTTGAGCATATTTTTCATGCCTGTCTTCAGCATCACCCCCCCGTACCCCACCCCCCTTAAAGGCCCACACCTCATTGAATTTCCTGACCTGCAGTGGGAGACGGGGTGGGACATGGGGGTTATCTGGCACTGTATATACCTGAACATCAGCCCCACTGACTCTTTTGTTCACAGGTGACCCTTCTCTTTCCGACCCTATCCCTCTGTTCTGCCCCTGCTCAGGAAAGAAAGACGTCATGGCTGACTGCAGCCCACACGGATTACCCCTACAGTGTGGAACGCACCGAACAGGGACTGACCTGGCCTTGGAACCTCAACTCTGTCCAATTAGCACACCAGCGTTATAACATTAGCAATAGTGCCGCCGCTCAAGATGTGTTGCAGGTGCTTTTTTGACTTCTATAGCAATTAACTTGTGCCATTTGGCTGCTTTTTTACAGCTGTAATCAATCAGCCAAGACTTCCTTCACTAGTCTTGGAGACCTGATACAAGGCTAAAGTAAACCATACTGTGGACTGATGTGGAGTGATTTCTGCATTATTCAACAATTGAGTCATTCACACTGGTTTGATATTAAATGGTAGACTGGAGAAAAAAACATTCTCTTTTTGTTTGTTTGTTTTGTTTGTTTTTCTCAGAATGATGGTGATAGGAACCAAGAGTCAACAATTCTATCTACAATACAAATAGAGCCATTTGGCAACCAGTGAACCTAAACGTGCTTGAGATTTTCCTATCTGTGATAGGTGCGATAGTGATATACTAATCTGATACAGTGTAAAATCTGAAATGAAAGGTTAGGAAGCTAATTTGCCTCCTAAAGGCCATAAATAGCTTTAAAAGTGATGTCCATGATTTTAAACCAACTCACATTTTGAACACTGGAAAAAAGTTAAATGGTAATACATAGCCCTTGCTCAGAAAATGGGAAACAAAGAAAATGTCTATTTAAATTGGAGAGACCAGCTCTGCAGTTATCTTGTCTATGTTGCCTTTAAATGAAACACATGGGGTCTGTGTCTGAACGCCCTAAATACTGTGTAGTAAGGCAGTACTGTAAATGAGGAAGGGGCCAACTCATTGCTGAGTATAGTGTGTGTATAAAATGCTACCTGCTGAAGTCCTGAAAATGCAAGGCATCGAGGTGGTTATCATTGTTTTCAGAAACTTTGAAAAATATGAATGAGTGAGCTACATAAAGTACCTCAGGTTTAAGCCTTATATCGAAAAACTTGCTGTAACATTCTGATTTCAGAAAATACACTCACAAACACGTCCATGTAATATCTTTCTGTGCCAAAATCTTTGTGACAGTAAATGTCTTGGATGTCTGGTCTGGTTCCTCTCAACATCAGGGTTTTTTTTTTTTTTTTAAAGAAAGCACTCTACATCAAATCACTCTGAATGAGTGTCTTAACAATTGATTTAAGAGGTAAACATCAGTGGATTTTAACCTTAAATAATCCCAAGTAGCCTTATTTATGTGGTTTCAGATACCGTACGACACGCTGTTATCTACAAAAATGCAGACAGCTTTTAGGCTTCATGGCTGTGGTAATAAGTGCATGTCCTTGGATATTTGGATGCAGATGATGTACCAATGACTAACCTTAGATTTTTACAAATGTAAGCACAGTTCCACATTAGTTGGAGCCTACATTATTGCATTATGCAAATGAAGGCCCAGGCCTTGCAGCAAATGCAGTCAAATAGGAAAACTATTATAATTTCTTTATATCCAGTACCATAGGCCTTCTCATTTTACAGCTGTCTTTCAGTACGCCGTGTGTAAACCAAATTTCAAGCGCAAGAAAAGAATATATATTGCCTATTTTTATTATAAGCGCTTCCATGGATTTGTAGCCGTTTTCCATGCTCGGTTTCCAGGTTATGGTCTACTCCGCAGCACAGGTTTAATAAAACCACCTTAATAAGAGAGGCATTTATTAAATGAGCCAAATCAAGGCAGATATTCTCCCTCCCAAAGTCCCCCGCCTCACTCTCAGTGTTGGGTAAATATTGGTTTACGAGCGTAGAGTTATTCCCCGTTGTTGCAAGCCGATCCTGACAACTTGATTAAAGTTAAAAGCTTCTTCTATAGATTAAAAATACAGCTTTGTCATAACAGCTGTCAGGGAAGCCGACCGCAGAAAGGAGGAAAGCGACTCGAGGAGCTTACATTAGGCCAAAGTGTTCTTTTCTATCCGCCTGCTGTTCTGCGCTTTATCTGCTCTTTATCTGCTCGTACAAAAGCAGATACATGAAGAGAGGAAGCTCCTCCATGGACTTGAGGAGGTCTAGAAAGAGGTCCTAGGATTCACGGGGAAGCTTAAGTAGGCGGTAATCAGCGAGCGGGAGCGTTAGAGTGGCCGCAATGATGTCAGTGAAGCCAAGATATAAGGCCGGTCTAAGTCTCACAAAATCAAACTGCCAAGAGCTATGGCTTCCGGCCCAGTGCTGGATCATCAGAAAAAAGAGAAAAAAAAAAAAAGAACAGGGACGTTTTACAATCAGATGTAAATAGACAATAAAGCTGCGTGGAGCCGGGGGGACCCTGGCAGCCTTTAAATCCTCAGGGCTTACCACAGTGTGTGCTCTGATTTGAGTTTACCCAAACTCACACCACACTAATCTGCCTTTGACCGAATACGATTTGATATTACAGCACAGCGATTTCCTGAACGGAGTCCCAATTTCCTCTCAGGCTATTCCTCGGACGGCACCATTTCAGAATCTCATATGCTTTTGTTTGCAATGCATCACAACAAGGTTTACTCTCCTGTTTTATTTCCAAGATACAAAACAAAATGTGGTGTCAGAGGACCCAACTGAAAACAGTCCAACTGCGGCGGATCACGATCTGTGTATTTGTAATAATGCATGTCAGTTGGTGTGCATACCGGCCTTGTTTTCCCAAGAAACACCCCTTTGGTCTGTGCTTCTTCTTGCTTGTAACGTAATGTGTTGCAAATGTAAACCTGGGCCTAGATTTTTAAAAAAAAAATAAAAAAAGAAAGCACATTGATCACATAACTGATCAAGGAGGTGAGTTCTTAACAGGATATTTAAGCAGGAGCCATCTCCTTTAATTCTGTCAGGGAGAGTAGATAATCTCTCAGTGTAATGTCACCAGTGAGATCAGAGGGGCATCATTTGCCGATGCCGAAGTCTCTTTGGAAAGAAAGAGTGAAAAAAAAGGAAACAAAAATGCTCTTTCTCTGTGGCTTCTCATTAATAATCTTTCTCTGAAACAAACCTAATCCGCATTTTAGCTTCAAGGGGTGTTGCTTGGAACCGTCCTCACAGCAGGGATGAAGGAATGCCTCCAGGGATAGGCTTCATACAGAACGGAATCATCAGGTGTGGTGTGTGGATGCATTTTTCACTCAAACAGAGAACATGCCTCAGAAATAGAGGATGTATGGTCACCCTAAACATGTACAGTCTTCTTCAATCAGATTTCAAATCTAGTCTAGGACAGCCAAAGCAATCCTTTTGTGTGTTGTAATCTCTAGAATGCTCATAGGGGTGAACAGCAGAAGTGAATTTCGACACTTATGGCTCCACCTGAATCTCTCCGTCTAATATCAAAGGCTCACTACTGGATTACAGCCTGGCGAATAGTGTCAGAAATCACATCAGCAAGTGTTTGGTGCAAATGAAATCTGCGTTTGAACATCAAGCAGCGCTGGATGGAAGAAAGAAACATTGCTACTAATATGTCCGTCATGGGGAGACTGCAGATAGGGCCGCTCTTGTTTCATGGATGGTTTCCACTTGGCCAGAATGGCGCGTGAGACGGATAAATCATATCGTTTTTGTGTGTGTACGCTCGCATGTTTTTGTGTGCGCTCTGGGTGCACTGGTGCATCCCTCTTCGGCGAACCTCCCATGGCAATGTTGCGATAATTCATGATAGCCATGTCACGTACCCCTATGATTCAGACATGAGTTACAAAAGGGGCCGAAACAAAACAAAGGCAAACGGAGCGTGAAAGCAAGATGACGGAGTGAGCGTTTATGGTGGAGGGCAGCTGTGTGCCTCGCGCTCCATGACAATCTGACTCAGTCTTTCTTGGCGATGAAAACGGGAAATATCGCTCTGCTGCTTGATAAGCTCCGGTGAGCCATAAGCCACCCTCAGAAGGAACCATCAGGCAGTGGATTTACAGGCCTGGACTTCTCCCTTCGATTTTTAAAAACCTTTATTTAATAACTCTAAAGCCATCGATCTGTAAGGGGTCTGTAAGAGAGATAGGCGTGCCACTCTGCAGGACTCTGGCACATCTGGAGGTTAAAGCATTAGTTATGAGAAAAGTCAAAGTTTCCCACTGGATCTCTGAGGCGGAGGGAGATAAGCAATGGAGGTCTATAGCCATGAATTAGTGTCCTGTAATCTGCATGCCTCAACCATCACACTCTCGCCTCAAACCATTTTGTAGCCTTTTTTTTTCAGCAGTGGGGAACCCTCAGGGGTATAAAAGGTTTCAGAAAAGGCGATATACTTTCTGGGAAAACATCTGTAATATAATTGTTTAATGGCATGATTGTGCTTGTTGTATTTGGACTCTACTACATTGTTTTGGTAAGAACCAAAGGGGTTACATATGTGTAATGATTGCTATTTTGCCCATACACAGATTCAGCCAAGAAATCTCATTGGTTAGGACTTCAGGAGCTGAACTGAAGGCCTAACATTGAAGTGACTATGGAATCAACACATCATATTTTATATTTTTAAAGGGTGGGACCAATTTCATGACAAAAAAACAAGCACATCGCTTCTGGAAGTCCTTGCTACATCACTGTTTTAGAACTGCAGTTAGCTTAGCACTAAAACACTACTGAAAATTCCTTATGGGTACTATTCAAAATCTGCATAATCACAGAGCTGTTGGTCTTGACATTTGGTTCAGTTTAAAGACCTTGCTGTAGTTGTCACAGTTTGCCTCTGGATTACAGAAGTGTTAGATAGGTCTTCATGTCCTTGGGTGGGTAGTGAGTTAACAAATTCAGACAATGCTAATTGTTGTGGTGTGTTTTGTTGTTAGCCTAACAGCTCCATTGTAAATAAGTCATAATTCTTTCTTCCCAAGCAATGCCCCGTGTCCATATGCTTTATTTAAAAGTGTTTAACACCCAAAGTTCACAAAGTTGATCAGATCTAATTCCAAGCAACTGTTCCATTGGCTGTGACCAATAAAACAAGAGCTTTTTACGGCTTCGGCAGCTAGCGTTTGATAAGATTTGGGTCTTTTTCGTCTGGACGTGTCTGGTGATTGTGGCTCTGTAGCGCAGCCCCCTTTCTGCGATTAAGCGCCACAACCTTTAATGAGATTTTCAGTGTGGCCGGGTGCAGCCGATTAAGAGGGGAGAAAAATCGCATTGTTTCACCGTCGCTAAAACGGCCAGGAAATACCTCGATGTCACCAGGGGCAGACGTGTTCTACCCAATTACACTCCTGCAATTTCACTCCGAAGCTACTTCATTTCCACAATACATTAACACCTCCCCATTCCCTGCCACTTAAACGCATTTGGCAAACAAACAGAACTCAAGCTGAGACACGGCTCGCAGCCCTTCTGTCTGTGAGCCAAACGCTTCTTTAAAAACACATAACAAACAGTGGTTCCGGGACTTAATGCTGATTCTTGTCTACGATGAGATGACACAGATCATTTAATCCGTCGTTGTGTCATACACAGCTTGCCTTGTTACCGGCCCCATTCAGATAAGCTATAGACGTTTAAAGGGAAACATGCCTCTGTGTCTAAATTAATAGGGATGCAAAGGCATAAAATACGCCCTCCCGCACTTTCTGCCGCACTTTGAAGGCTGTAATTACTTGCATTTTGTGCAGTGTGGTAGGGAGCAGGGCTGTGGTGCTGTCACACCTTTGTGGCTGCTTCTCCTTTGTCTCGTTGTAATGTAAATCTCTCCAGCCACAAACTAGCCCACCCACCCTCGAGGAACACAAGACCCCCTCTGTCACAAGGCTCTTTAAGGCATTCTTAAGTTTGCTGCCAGCAGGATGGGATGACAAAGGATGTGAATAAGTATGATAGGGATTAGGGCCAGCATTCAAAAACAGGGTGTGGGGGGGTTGTATTTAGCAAGGCCAGAGTTTAGCATTCGCTACAACATGAAAAACACAGAGCAACAGGCTTCTTACAGGAAGGGGGTAAGATATCAGCTGGCAGCAGGGTTTTATACATTCTCATTTCAAACTACAAAGGATCAGGTGGTTCAGTGTATGAAGACTAATGGAAAAGCATTTTCCGGCAGACCCTGGAGATGAGTCAGAAAAATGCAGCAACTCAGAACAGTGACTTTACAAAGAGATTCTGTTTAAATTTGTTACGTGTACGATTTGTTGAGGGTTTAGATATTTTGGCACTTTTCGATTGCTTTGTACCTACACTCCTCCACTATACTCTGCTTCTCTCAGGCTGTGAAAGCCATCAACCCCCACCCCAACCCCAACAACCTTAACCACCATGTTTAACCAACCTTAACCAATCGATCCTGATTGATAATCAGTGGAATCAATGGAAAATCACCCATCCTAATGGACAATCACAGAAACCCCACCCCCAACCAATTGCACATGCCACTTTAAATAACCCCAAGCTTGTACATGTTTTTTAGTATTAATATTTTTGAATGATCGTTGTTTTCTCGATTTGTGTTATGGTACCTTGTTCCTGGTTTGCTTTCCACTACAACAGCTCTTCTTGAAATATAGCTAGTGTCATTGCAAAACACTGTGGCTAACGGGAACAGCAGGCTTTGGAAACCACAACAACGATCGCAGTAACATTAAGTGTTGTTTATTCATCGTGTATTTCCATGTTGTTGTTGTTTTTTTTTTTTGGGGGGGACTGAACATGGCTTAGCCACGCATCACTCCAGACAGATCAGTTTAGTTTTTTCTGTTACCATCCAGCAATCCAGAAGCATTTGGAACTCTTCAAAAGACCATGATGTAATTTTATCATGAGTCATGAGTCAGAAATAAACAAATGTGATATCTACTGTGGATTGAAGATTTTACAAAAGGCTCAATTTTACTGGACGTAAGGCCTGGCAAATAATCGTAAAATTAATCTAAATTGAATTTCAGAACTTCTAATCGATGTAAAACCCCCTAAAAACTAGTCACATGGTTCTGCCCCACCCAATCTACCTCATGGAAGCAACATAGAAGAGAATCTAAACACCAAGGTCAAAGTATCAAGGTCAAATTTTTGATTAATTGTGATTTTGTTGTAGTCAAATCGCCCAGCTTTAAATAGATGCTTGCATTTTTGTGTGATCGACAAGTCTCTGACCAATCAGCACAATTTTTACACATCATTGTTTAGTCCTTAATTCCTTAGAACCATGAGTGAACAGGGACTGCAATAGTACATGGTACCAGGTTCCCAGAATTGAGTCGTGGAAAAATAAAAAAGGCTGGGGCAAGTCGATCTGAGTAAGTACCATGCAGTGAAAAAGTGCCAACTGACTGAAGAATTCATGAGAAAGTTACAGCGTCAGGTTTGTTCACAAAGTTGATGATAGGAACCACACATCTCTAGCATTTAACACCTTCACAGGGCATGTGTGGATTTGCTACTTGTATTTAACTGTAAATAACATGGTCATAATCTGCATTGTATATATACTGACCCCAGTACCGGAACTGAACAGAAAACCAGTCTCCTGGTTCCCATCACATTTTTAAAGAAATTACAGTAGGTTCCTCTACCAGGATCCATTTAAAATCCATACCGCCTTCTCCGAAAATGAAAACTGACATCTTTACAAACACTTACATTTAATATATCTAACGATGTGTCCTCTAATCCCTACCGACTGTTTTGGAAGCAGGACATTACAATGAAACATTAACTGAGAACGTTTGGAGAACTTCATCAGCCATTTCAAAGCACGTCTAGAAGGTATCTGTGGAACTGATCACAAAGACGATTTTCAGCCACAGAACAAGAAGCAATTACTGAGAGGCCCTTTCTGTGAGAGCCTCTAAAGACTTGTGGTTCATTTCTGAAGAAAAAAAAAGAGAAAAGAAAAATGCAAGTCTTGCAAGGGGGCTGGGAGAAGGTAAATGGCTTGTGGACGGATAAGGCTTTGTTTTCTGAGAAACCCACACACATTCCACTATTGATGGATGGGTGAATGATCATTCATTGAGCTGGAAGCCCTCTCTTCGAGTGAAACCCAAAACCGTAGCTTCTTAACTCTACATTCCAAGGGAAGTCTCCAGAAAACAAGGCGAAATTCCTGGGCTGGACTTGTATGCAACTCAAACATATGATATGAAGCCTGTCCAGCATTGGAGTTCAGAATAAGTAGCAGTCCTCAAACCTCTGGACACCCCAGGGTCTTCTGCATTACATTTAATGACTAGCAACAGCTGTAGTTTTGTCAGGTGAATTCTGACAGTTTGTTACAAATCAACCTGATTGCGATATGAATTCAGACACCTACCCAGCATGAAAAATAATAATAATAATAATCATCAGCCTTAAGCCTGCCCCTAACCCCAACTCTAAGCTTGAATACGTTAGAAGAGGCAGGATATATTTTGCTATCGTCCTTAATATTTATTGTAATAAGTTGGAATACATTTCTATTAGCAGCTTAGTTACAGTCATCATCAGCCTGTACCTCTCAAAATACTGCCTTTTCCCTTCAAACCTTGGAGAAATTAATCCACATCGTGCTCCTACTGTACACTGGGGCAAAACTGATGCAACTTGCAATTACTAGGAAATTCTGCTATTCAATGCCTATTTTGCACATTGGCAAATAATGACCATACTTCCAAAAGTACTGGTACAACATCCCATTCTCCCTCAACAAGATGTTCATTTATTAGTACAAATACCACAACAGAGAGCCGTCGAGATATTCAGAACATGTGTGTTATAATTCATTATGATCCTAGTTATTATAACATCATTAAGCAAGCTCCAATCCACTGGTGGCACTGTTTCACAAAATCAATAAAGCTGCTCGTATGCGCCTGAAGAAATATGTTCCACACAACGTTGGCAAACCAAAACTGTGGTGTTTCTAAAATTTGCAGCTTAGAGTTATGCTTAGGGCTAGGGTTGGGGTTATGTTTTGGGTTATTGTTGAGGACAGGAATGAAGATGATTTCTCACACTGGGTAGGTGTCAGACTATATTTTATACACACTGCAGGAATCCTGGGAATGGTATTTTATAGTTGAGTCACATTCAGAGACTGCAGTTCTGTGTTCTCTAGATTTATGTCTCTTGTGTTTGTGTGTTGTGTGTGTTCATGTTACAGAGATCAAAGTCTGGGTTTTTGTGTGTGTTTTTAGTAAAAACTGGAAATTACACGAACATTCTAGAATTCTACTGAAGTCCGCAGGGTTAATCAAATGTTCCACAAAAATAAAACCATGGGATTGTGCCAGCTCTGAAAAATCTGGGAGATCTGCTAATTGCAATGCACCAAATCAAAAACAAACACTTTCCACTGCCCTGGAAAATGCCAGCTAAAATAGCAAGCCACAGCAGTGTACAACAAGAAAAAGAGGGTGGGGGAAAAGGCACAGCTATGAAGAAACATTTTTTTTCCTTGTGTTGTACAGTAATCAATGTTTGGCACAGTAGTGTGTGATTAAATCAACTTTGTTGTAGAAAAATAGGGTTGGGAAAAAGACTGGGAAAGAGAAAACAGAAATAATTGTCGCTCTGCGACAAAAAAGTATGTCCATATTGCTAGTTTAGAAGTAGCGTGTGAGAGAATGTGTGTGTGAGAGCATTGAGGGACACGGTGGAGGGTTGAGGGAAGGGGTTAGCGTTCTACGGCTACACTTGTAATTACAACCAAACATGCTAATCAAAGTCAAAGAGTCACAGAGAAAATGAATTAAGACTGTGTTTTCTCAGCAGATTATTACAAACATTCCTTTCCCCTCGCAAAGTCCTCAATCTGGCAGGCGGCCAAATCACACATTTCCTTCAGTCAGGTGAGGAGGATATGAAGGGGGGGGGGGAATGACGCCTCTCGCATTTCAAACGGATCTTCCTCCTCCATCATGGTGAAGTCCTCAGAGTTAATCTGCGTGATTGAACGGCTCCTGTCTTCAGGAAGAGCGTACCTTCGCGGGGCCTCCGGGATGATACGAGAAAAAAAAAAAGGGTAAAATATTCAACGCTAATCGCCTTAACGGCATCCAAACACGCTGATGTTGATATTGGAACAAACGGGAGAACGTTCGCTTGAGTGACAAGGGACTATATGAGGGAGGAAAAAAAATCAGCGGTGTGTAATTTCACGTATGAGCCGAGATTCGATACGTCAGGGGTAAGTCACAGTATAACGTAATCCATATGTAATCCAGAGGTGGGGAGAAACTCTGAGGTGAGGAATATGACTATTTTAACATAGTAGTGTTTTCAAGCTGTTCCAATAATACATAATGCTTACAGCCACTGCCCACTCTTTGATGTGGTGTATCAAAATGTATATTAATCTTTAAAGATACGCCACAAAAAAACCACATTGACCCCAGTGTTGTATTCATTACAAAGTGACAGAGTAAAGCAGTTTAATCGTGTTTAAAAACCCTCAAAAAATCATTATCTTCTGCCTGAGCTAAAAGGTCGAGTCGGATCCACGCCTGTCGACACGGGGATTTGAAAATACTGGAAAATTTCCAGGGCTCCATCCCTGGGTCATCTCAGCACCCTCACCACTGTCAACACACTCCTCACCCTTAGACAAGGGCACACACAGTGAATCCCTAAAACACCCCTAGCTTTAAGATATCAGTGCAACAAGGACTAGTGCTCAGAAATACAGCCCTGGCTGAAAGTGCCTGCCTCATAGTAATGAAACCACAAACGAATACGAGTACTTAGACGTTTACGCATTACTTCAATTACGATTTGTACCCATCGCTTACTGCTGTTTCAGCTGTGAATTTGCTGTGGTTTTGAGTGAGGCTACTGATAAGTGAGGCCATTTTTAGGAGAGATGGGTGGGAGAAAGTAGGGTGAGAGACAATGTGCTAGTGGTAATGTTAGTGAGAGTGTGGATGGGGATAGAGTTAAATTCCAATTTTACTCTTAGATGGCTTTGCCCAGTGTTGCTCTTCATTATAAGCATGGGTAAATCTCCTGCCAAATGAAGAATTGCTTGCACAAACATTCAGCCTTTTTGGCAGGTACCCACCCACCCTTCCCCACCCCCCAACACTGTGTTCATTCAACCCTGAATCTTCGCTCTGTCGCTCTTCTACTTCATCATCATCTTCTCCTCTCATTTTATTAGCAGCTGCTGTTTGTTACAGCTAATGTTCTACACACCGCCGCCTGCCTAACCGGAGGGGATTGTAGTGAACACATCAAACAGGTGGTTATGGGCTGGTTATGTCTACTGTCAAAGCTCCTTTCAGCTTTTTAGAGAGGTTAAATATGTGGGAGATTTATGGGAAAGTGTTTAAATGGGAGGACAGCGGGAGAGAATAGTAAAATACGGGAGAATCTCAGGGAAAAAAAATAAAAATGGTTGGGTTGACAGGTATGGTGGAATCACAGACAGACTGACAGTGGTATTACCGTGGAAACTTAAACAACAGAGTCAGTAGTAAAGCACTAGTGCTAGAGAGAACCTCGGGGAAAAACCCTGAGGCTAGCCTGGGTTTGAATGGCGCTGTAGTGGATGAGAGCTGAGAGGAAGCTGGGATGAAACTATAGTTTTTACAGAGAAAAACATATCTACACACACACACACAAAAACACAATGCCCTAGTGACATTGTACCAAGGTCATTCCTTCTACCCTGCACCAAGGCCGCAGTGGAAAAATGACTATTAGGTGGGCTTTAGGTCAAGTGGGTGTACGCTCCAGCTCCAAGAAATATGCGTGGAACAGCCAGGAAGGAGAGCGTATCCACATGTATGAACCCACCATTACTGAATTAACTATGACTGACTGGGTGGGCCTTGTTGAAGTGGACACATACCCACCCTTGGCGATGCCCCTTCCCTGCACCAGTGAACCAAAAGCTGGTTGGCTGAAAGTAACCCTTCAGTGGCAGGCAGCAGAGCATGTGCTACTCCCTAGAAGCTTAAACGCCTCGGGCCACTGCTGGTGAGTTTGGGAGAGTCTGCAGCATGTTTCTAGAAACAGATTCATGAGTTATAGCACTGAGGAGACTTTCAAAATGTTTCAAAATGTTGTACAGACTCCTCCAATCCTAATATGGATTCGGAGGCTAAGTGCGCTGTAAGCCGGTGTCTTTATCAAGATGAGTGACGTAAACATGTCATTAACTTGGTTCTGTGGAAGAACTGACATCACATCAGCCACATACAGGTCATGGTTAGTGGATAGTGGCTTTAAAGAATAGTGCAAGCTTCATTTAAAAGAGAATATAGTCCTTTATCACATGATTTAGCGCATTTCAAATACAAATAAATAAATAAATAATAATATATTAGGTCAAATAAAGAAACTGTACCCAATGAATCACAGTACACACAGTTTTACGGTTGTTTTTAAGTTTGATGCTAGTGCATTGTGTCAATATCGTTAGACAAGGGGTGTTAGATTTAACCTGTAATAACAATATAATAACAATATAAAATGATCATGTTTAACAACAATAAAAAAAATAAATAAAAATGAAAACATTTTTTATTTAAAACAATTGCACTGTTTCTTGAAGAGGGGCTGATGTTTAAGGGGCTCTGGCTTTTATACAGCTGCTGTAGCTAATATACAAACTACAGGGAACTGTACAGAAGCAACAGTTATCTTTCTCAAAAGCTGATCTGTCTTGCTTTACAAAGGAACTTGAAAAAATGTCCCTGAATTACTGAGTACAACATACACATTATGAAGCTCTTTCTATCCAGTAATGTATGTCTATAACTTAACGCAACTATTAAAAATATGAGAAAATAAACCTTGGGCGCTTATATATATATATTTTATATTATATTATTATTATTTTTTTAATCTCAAGCACAGATGTAGTCTCCTCTACCCAACTTTGCAGAGACCTACAGAGAGAAAGCACTATGCTGCAAACAAAAGAGCAGGACCTTACCTTCAGAGCACTGGTAAAAGGCCACAGCCAACAGGAGGCCGTAGAGCAAGTGGCATTTGCACACGGAAGCAGGCATTTTGTCCTTCAGCCTCCAGATGCCAGATGATGAGCGCCGTTTGGAGACTGGATGAGCAAGAAGCCCACCCCTCCCTCCCCCCCCACAAAAAAAAAGAAAAGGAAAGAAAAGAAAGAAAGAAAAAAAAGCACGTATCCAGGCCTGGCGAGCGTCAGCGATCGGTCATGGGCCGAGGGTCCTCACCGGTCATCTTCCATCTGCAGGAACATGAAGAGAGGACTATTATCAGCGAGGTGGGAATTGGCATCAGCCAGCTGTGAAGGCTATCTACATTTCATCTGCTTTTTATTTTGTTTTGTTTTCACCCATCACATGACCACATTCCACAACATTAATCCATCACCATGATCACTTCATTCCCTCACCATGCAGAACATGAAAGAGGAGAAGGATCAGAATGTCCGGGATATCATTACGCTAACAGCAAGCAGAGGAAGTGGACGTGTTTAATTCAGACAATGGGACGTTTTTCGTCTTTGTGCAATAAAAGCAAACAGGCAGAGGGTTGTTTTGGCCAAATGGCGGATAATGGCTCTCTATCTGATGGGCCCTTTTCTCTGGGCTTTAAATACTCCACATTACGCACTCACGTACAAGACCTTCATCAGCAGCATCTGGATTGAGTAAAGAGTGAGATTAAGCCAAAGCTATTCAGGTGTCATTTAAGATACAACAGCGAACATCTGTTAAGGAAGCGAAGAGCTTGTAAAGCTTGGTCCTGAAAACCGTTGCCATGTACAACAGAGCAAGGGAAATGCTCCAGAATTACTTAAGTAGGTTTCTTCTCCTGAACCGTTGCTATTTTGGAGATATGAGGAATTGTTGCCACATCGACAACATGCAGATTACACAATTTCTTCAAACTCTTTAAAACCTTTAAAAATCTATCTCTGTTCATAAAAGTAGTTAACTCTAAAATAAAAGTCCCTTGAAGCCTTACTAGTGGTTTAGATGCAACCCTACACCTTCGCTTTAACTCAGTGCATGTGCATCGACGCTAGCTACGCAATCAATCTCCAACACTGTTTCCACAGTAACCTCCCTGCAAGCTTTCAGGATTGGCTGCTTAGGTTTATGATGTAAGAAATCATAGCTGTGTGAATCTGCCTTATATCTATATCTGGTTCAACATATAATTTGTATTAAAATGCACTAGGTTTGAAAGTGTTTACAAATTACCTCATAACACCGACCATATTCTTTGATTTATCACACAAGCTCTTTACATTATTGTTATTCCCACTGTTATTTTCGCCCATTGCAAATGTGTATATAGCGAATGTAGTCATTTAAATGTCCATATACATCAGATATTGAATGTATACTGTAACATCCAGAGATGCGTATCTCAGCTGCTGTTGTTCCACTGCAAACTCCCACTTCATAAATGACATTCTGTCTTCACTAAATAAATCTATGCTCTTTCTTAGAGTTGTAACCTCATGAGCACAGAAACACAATACCAGTTACACCTACACAGAAAAAATAAATAAATAAATAAAAACAGAACAATAATAAAGACGACAAATCTATAAAATCCCACGGTATGGAGTCGAGTGCTACGCAGTGGGTTAAATAATGAAGCTCTTCTAGTTAAGATTCTTCAAGACAGCTCTTTGTCTTGATACAGCTTTCCACACTCTTGGCATGTTCTCAAGCAGCTTCACCAGGAGCCTCCTGAGACACCTGAAGCACAGACTGCACTGGCGTCTGAAGGCTGCTTATCGGTGGGACACTTCTGAAACATACACATGTTCGATCACGTTATCTTCAAAGGGCTGATATACTTACATTTTTTCAGGTCACTTATAATGTGTGTCTGACCTCTTTATCCATATGTTTTTGTCTCTGTTGTTTTAAGATGGATATATATTAATGGGCTCTTATGATTAGATTGTGTCTCTCTCAGAAAGCAATCATTGGTAAAATGCTTTTTATAACCTCTGTGGCTCTCTACAGCTATGGGCTAAATATGCAGACATTTTTATTATTATTATTATTATTGCTGCTGCTGCTTAAATAGGTTTTTACAATCTAACATTTTGTTTACTACATGTGTTTCTTTATCTGTGGGTTACACACAATATACTTTTATATGTATATAAGTTTATATGAAGACTGGCAGATTGATGTGAATGTGATCAGGTTTGTGACATCACAAATACACAAATTCAAAAGTCTTATGTTGTTTTTTAATGATATGGACTCTCTGGATTATAAGTAACTGATTGGTTAATGTATTTTGCAACAACATAATCACCTAATCAATATAAACACTACCCATCTGAGAGAATGAAGACCCTCACATGCTCCTTCTGATGGCAATGCCACTTCAACACGCTTGCAGGAGAACATTAAGTGTCCAGTTCTGCTTTGCTGTGTTTCTCTCCTTAAACATAACGCTTTATCGATCCTGAGAGCAGCACAGATATTACACGGTGACAGACTGTGTGTGGGGTTGGGGACTTTCAATAGATAAACATTCAGATGCATACGTAAGACATACTGAGGTATATTGAGATAGTATTAAACCGCCTATTTGATTTAGAGCAGTGTATCTTTAGGTCATTTCCTCATTAAACGTTCACACAGTGTAAAAGAGCAGATGCTATTTTCATGAGCATGATGCCAGAAAATTTTAAATCAGCAATGTACTTTGCATTTCACATTTCGAGTGAATGCTTGCACTGGAAAAGAACATTAAGCTGACCCCTGATCTCCATAAGTCCATTTCTCTGATAGTCTCTCATATCCAGTCAGTGGAGCAACAGAGAGAAAGAGAAATGCAGAAAATGAATAAAAGCAAAAGGCCCAGCGCTTTTATGAGATGATTATATTCTTCCACACAAACATGACCACCTCGGATGAATTTTGCTCGGCTGCCAATGAAATCCACACTTTCCCTTATTCATCAGCGTTCAGCTGGCAGCTCCGCCGCTCTCTCCTTAGCGCTGTCTCTCTCTCTCGCGCTGTCTCTCTCACTCTCTCGTGGGCTGCCAAGTGAAATTGTCAAAAAAAAAAAAAAGGAAAAAAAGTGGGTAGTACTTTTTTTTTTTAAAAGCACTTTGGAGTTCACCTGCTGCAAAACCAGTCTCCTCTGTGATGCCAAGCTAATTAGGTCACACGCCAAGCTGCCTGTTGTTGTCCATCTAACAACTGAACCCCGTTGGCAGAGATGACATGACTGGGTGGACACCAGGCCTCTGTGTAGTAACATGAAAAGGCCGCATAAACACTTCTAGCTGCGGCCGAGATTTTTTTTTTTTATTTTGTATTTTTTTTTGGTTTTATTTATTCCTTTATTTTTTATGTCTCTGCTTTCGTCTCTTCCCGCGTCTCAAGGGGAAGCTCAAACAAACCCACGCTGCTTTGTCTGCGTTTGGCAAAAGGTTAGCATCCGAGGCCCAGGGGAAGAGGGGCCTCGTTATAACATATGTCAAATACTGAAGATGGATGGTGTGTCGGCCTCGCTCGTCCGGCGCATTCATATACTCACTGACACACACACACACACACACACAGGCAAAATGCACATGCAAATATACACGCACAAACCAGTTCTGCTATACTTTAATACTCATTAAAATAATGATTACAGTAGCTAAATAACACCAACTTCACAATTTCACTCTTCACATTAAAAAAATAAAATAAAAAATATTTGAAGTTGAGGCCACCAAAACGTAATCATAATATGACAAATGGGAGATACTCCTATACTTGCAAAGACATCTTGTCCTCAATAACATACTCACTTGTATGCGCACACACACACACACACACACACGTAAAACATTTTTCCTTTTCTGATTTGTCTACATCATTAGAACACACACCCACTCTTTACCCTGTGAACATTTCCCAGTAGACCGACTAAAAGAAATGCTGCAGAATACACTAGTTTTATGATTATGATTTTACTTCCTAAAATATAAACATCAGCTTTCTTTTCAAAGTGAGAACATTCCATGATGAGAGTATGTTACATTTATGGATTGTTTTTAACCCAACAAGTTATCCACGATTGTCTTATGCCAGTAACTCCATTCATTCATTCATTCATTCATTATCTGTAAGCCCTTATCCAGTTCAGGGTCGCGGTGGGTCCAGAGCCTACCTGGAATCATTGGGTGCAAGGGTGGGAATACACCCTGGAGGGGGCGCCAGTCCTTCACAGGGCAACACAGACACACACATTCACTCACACCTACGGACAATTTTGAGTCACCAATCCACCTACCAACGTGTGTTTTTTTTTTTTTTTGGACTGTGGGACGAAACCAGAGCACCTGGAGGAAACCCATTCGGACACGAGGAGAACACACCAACTCCTCACAGTCAGTCACCCGGAGCGGGAATCGAACCCACAACCTCCAGGTCCCTGGAGCTGTGTGACTGCGACACTAACCTGCTGCACCACCGTCGCCGTAACTCCATCCAAAACTGTGCAAATGTTAGTCAAAATAACCTTTATGCTAAATGTTCAGGCACATCAGTTTAATCAGGACACTTCAGGACACTGAGGAGGTTCAACACTCAAACAGCACTGATGTGTCTGATCCACTCGTTAGTGTCACTGCAGAACTGAAAACGATACACCACCCAAATCATACTTGTTATGTGGTAGTCTGGAAATGAATTTTAAAAAGGCTGCTTTCTGTTTTATGTACAGTATATAAGTGTGTGTGTGTGTGTGTGTGTGTGTGTATAAATGCAAATTGTAAAAATGCAGAGCAAATGATTCTTTCATCTCTCAAAACCCAAACCAAGCTGGTTCCTCCCAGTTCTCTCCTCCTCCCCCTCCTCCGTGGAGCTGCTGAGAGCGTCCAGGTAGTCCGTGGGCCGAGGAATCATCCGAATCGCTCGCTCACATTCACACTTTGAAGTGTGAGTCAGAAAAAAAAAAACCTTCCCACAACTCCTCCTCTGATGAGCTCCCCCTCTCATCAGCCATCCTGATTATTTTATAATGAGCCTAAATACGCTCCCTGCCCGGATCACTCTCGATGCAGTGAGATATTTTTAGGCGATGAACAATATAAAAAGAAAGGAAGAAAAGGGAAAAAAATGGATAAAGTAGGGAGGGATAAAGTTGGAAGCAAAACACAAGGAGCTTTGGGCATTAGCATACAGCAGACTGGATTCAAATTGCCGTAATGAATTCGCTCCGTAAGTGCCTGGCGGGAGGAGGCTTCCTTTGTTTCCAGAGGTATTTAAAATGTAGGACAAAGACTGCTGAGAACTGTGGTGTTACTCACTGTGCAATGTCAGCCTTGGCCACAATACAGAAGTGCAGCACCAAAGACTTAGAGAAAGAAACACCACCAGCACCTCCACTTTCCAAATAAAGTGGCATCCAATATCAAAATCCCCACTTCTTTGAGGACACATGCCATCCCCAGGACCTAGGCCTAAATATTCACCCTCTAAGGCAAAGCAGGTGTCGAAATCAAGACAGCCGTGATTCATGTTTTGTGTGTTTAAATTTATAGCCCCATTAAGATCTGCATAGGACCTTCATAAAAACAGTTATAAATCACTACCATTAGCCACTGTCTTGTCACCATAGCTCATCCAGTCATTTCCAAAGCCTTGCGCTGGGCCCCCGTGCCAGATTCATCAAACGTGACAAGCGTGAGCACGCACAGCAAACACAAAAACTGTGAAATCCTACAAGAATGGTAATTAGTTTCTTTAAAAAAGAAAACAGCTCCTCGCATTAATGCCAGCGAGACATGACAGAGCGCTAATGTTAAAGCAGCATTCCATGAAAGCGTGGTATTCTCTAAAGAATTAGCAACCTCCACAACTTTACAGGCCATGACCATTTTGTTTTGCCCTGTTAAAACCCCCTGTTAAAGAAACAGCTCTCATTTACACAGCTTCCCCACATGGAATCCTTCAACCAAGACATGTTTAGTGTCTAGCGCTTTCCTTTCTCAGTGAACTACAGCTCCAAGGCGAATGCAGCAAACCTCATCAATTAGTTCAGTGGTAGTAGACTTGTTTATGAAGCTGGTGTGATACTCCGGGTCAGTCTGAGAGTTTAGTATTTAGTCGGCCCACTCTTTCTTTTGTTAAAAATCCAATGTTTTTCCAAGACACTTACTTCTGGGTTTTTAAAATAATCAGCAGGGGGATGGTCTCCTCACCTCCATAGATGGCTGCATTTATTTTCAACCTCTCATTTTTAAATGTTTTTTAGTGCCTTTTCCTAGAAATATCTCCTTTATCCATTTCTGGTTTCCATGAGGAAGGACCTGGTGTGGCAGCTGAGGTGTGTGGGGGTAGTGTGAAAGGTCTGTGTGAATAGTGTGATGGTACAGCTGTAAACTGTTGGTTTTTTAGAATGGACAGGTGAAATAATAAAGATTACAGTAGTGGTTTAAAGTGGTAGACTTTAAAAACTGGTTTGTGTGAAACATACTGAAGGTTCCTTGCCTTGTGACTCCACTAATAAAATAGAGAAGGTTTCAGACTCCAAATGTATCTTGGCACATTGCCGACATTTGCTGTAAGAGGGAAACAGTACATTCCTTATTTTTTAATTGCCAAACTATTTCATAAAGGCTTTCAAATCCGAGTCTACTTGAGCAAGGTGTGATCATGGGGGAGAAGGTGTGTGTGTGTGTGGAGGCATTCTGAGTTTGGGAATTCTACAAAATCGCTTAAAATGCAACTCTGAAGTAGGTCAACACAACAGATCTCATTAGCAAGTGCTGAGCTGTTAGGAAATAGGAAAGAGGGTCTAGAGCATGGGCTCCCAAACTTTTTAGGCAAGTGATTTCAAATGGAAATTAGGAACAATTTTGAGCTCCTGACTTTATTTTCTAGTTTGTGGTCTTTCAGTAACACACTCGTCCAAACGTTTGCAGACAATCCTTATGATTAGGGAATTCAGTTAATTTAGGTATGATGTCAATATACTTGCATTATTGACTTATAGCCTCAGTAATTCTTGCTGACCTCGATATAGCCCATTGTGTTCAGTGGTGTGCTTGTTTACATTAGAAGAAGTGTCACTAGTCAGTAGTTGCACTGTTCTGTTGTCTGGTTTTCTCTAGTCTCTCTGTTCTTGGGCCATTATTTTATTTTATTTAATTATATTTTTATATTCCAAATCCAATGTCTGAATACAGTCAATAACTAAGCTTTGTTAATAGTTCATTGCTCTTTTAAGAGATGTACTGGTGCTATTATGCTGTTTATAATAGTTTTATATCAGTGGCGCTCAATGGTCTTAAAATGACAATAATATTCTTTATTGCAGTTTTTTTCTGGGACATTATATTGACTCCAAAAATGGCTATTGTGACAGGCTTAGATGTATCAATGCTGGCACAGATGGCAGTTGTACACACAAACAGCTTGTATAATGTCCATAAAAAACCATGGAATATTATGCGCCTGGGCAGCTGTACATGAGCATAAGGTCATCATGCTCAGTGCCAAGCGTTGGATAGATGGTTATAAGCCCTGCAGCTTTGAACTGGAGTGCTGGAGTTCTCTTTAGCAGCATCAGGATCAGTTGGTTAGGGCTGCTGTAATCCACAACATTAACACCTGACCTCACTAAGGTTCTTGTGCCATCAGATGCTCTCAGCAATGTTCACAGCATCCAACATCAAGTGTAAAGCCCTTCCCAGAAGGGAAACAAGTCAATCGATCCTGGATTTCAAAAGGAAAAACTAAATTGTCAGAATGTATGCAGATTGCCTTATTTCTTTGTCCATTTGCTTTCTTCTCAATAGAAGATAATAATACATTTCTGGCAGCCACTCATCCTTTCAGACCCACAGCACTGAATGGTGTCCTCACAGGGGCTGGACAAACAATGTGGAAGGTACACAGGAAACACCACCTTACAGAATCTGAGAGAGAGGGGTGTTTCAAGAAGTGCAAGGAATTTCAAACTCTGTTATGGGACCACGTACAGCTCCAGCCATCTCTCTTCCCCTGGAAGAGGGAGAGATGCACTTCTCAGACTGGATTCCTCAAGCTGCGAGCACTCAGCAGTCGAGGCGAGTGCTCAGAAAGCTGCGGGAAAATCCCGTTCCCTGCTGCGCCAGCTGAGACCCCTGGTCCCAGCAGGCTGTGGGGGGCTGGGGGTTGAGAAAGGGAGGTCTGGGAATGTGTGTTTGTGAGTGTGTGGAACAAGGGTGTGACCTGTATCCTCAGTGAAGCGCTGAAGACGTCACCCCGCCGAGAAACACACTCGCCTCATGTCTGTGAGGCTTAGGCGCAGGAGCCCGGCATTATCACCCTCCTAAACACCGTTTTGTTTGGCAGATTTCGGACTGGATTTGGTCCGACTCGAAATAAAAGGATTAGCCGATTAGCATTAAGAAGCTTTGCGCCATTCCTGATGGTCGCATCATCATTTTAGAGGGTGGAAAAATGTGTGTGTGCTGGGGTGTTCACTTCTCCAAGCATGAAATGATTTAAGAAGGCCAATGAGAGAAAGTTTATAAGCTGCACAAGGCCACGCTGGCAATACCTGAGGGACTGGCACTGGCTTTTTTCCGCATTCTGCTCGGCTAAACGGCTAATTCCTTACAATAAATTAGTAAAAGAGGTGGGTAGTAATTAGCTACACTTACTGAAGAGCTTGGGCTTGTGCCTGGCTCTGAAAGATCTGTTTGATTTTGAATCATCTACAGTCAGTTTAAAGAAGGTATTATTTGTTTATTCATTTTTTTTTTTTCTGTATTTCACACTCTCACCCACTCACCTCTGGACAATTTCACACCCTCACCCAGTCACTCAAACACTAAATTTCAGTCTTCCCATATCTCACACACTCACCCTATCACCTCACACACTTGTGAACAATTTTACGCCCTCACCCTGTCACTCGTACATGTGGACATTATCACCAAGTCACTCACATAGAATTTCATGTACTCACCCTGTCATTCACACACACACACACCTGTGGAAAAGTCGCGCAGCCAGTCCATCTATCAACAGCTGTATGAGGAAACCAGAGCATGCAGAGGAAACCCACACAGACACAGAGAGAACACACTATACTCTTAAAATGGCAGTGACCTGAGGTGAGGATTAAACCTAGGACCCTGAGACCCTGGAACTGTGCAGTGGTGATGCTTATATACTTGAGTATAGAGGTTAAGCACATTACAGCTGTAATGCTACAATAAATATATGTTAGAACTAAAGGTAATGGTATGCTCTCTGCTCTCTAACATGTATGGACAGAATAAAGTACATACACAATAAGACAGCAAATGTGTGTGTAAGTTGCACATAATTAGTAAGTGAGGCTGATGTCATTACACAAAATAAGACAAGATAGTTGTGACTGCATTGCAAGAGATGTTGAGTCTACAGAGCAGGAGAATGTCTGAAAAACCTGCAATTAAAATATGATTCAATAAATAAATAAATAGATGTTTTAAAAAAAAAGGGAACAAATGATAGGCAGCATTCCTTAGCATGAAATATGAGTGTGTCTGTGACAGGAGAGTGAATGGACGCAAGAGTCTTACAAAGGCCTTAGTTGGCCCTCTCAATCTGGGCAGGCGAGCGGCGTTAGAATAGTCAAGAAGAAGCGGTCCCCATTCCTAAGATGGAGAGGAATTGAATGAATGGGAGGAGGAAAAAAAGGAGGTGCATGGGAGAATGGAATCGGAGGAGAAAGAAAAGGGGCGGGAGGCTCACTGAGAAAGATTGACAGCTCCTGAGTATCGCTTGACCTCTGAGGGTTGGCCTCCAAGTATTCTCCACCGGCTTAAAGAAGAGGAATATAAAGAGCCGGAATTTTAATTTATTTTCGATTGTCGGCGCCTGGAAGGAAGAAAATAAAGCATGCATACATACATGCATAGCCAATGAGGTTGGAACAAAAACCTAAAACGTAAGAGGACGCTCCAGCACAGCTAAAACGAAGACATCTGCATTTTGTAGTGCCTGCAGGTTCCTGATTCTTCTTTTGGAGCAGCTATTCAGCCTCTGAATCTGCTCCTTCAGTCTCCATTTGGTTTCACATGGGAAGATGACAACTGAGCAAGCGCATCAAACAATAACAGTAGGTGCTTCTTTTACACGGACATAGGAAACATGGTGGCCAGCACAAAGTCTAATTCAGTTCACTATGACCTCACTAACCTCAGAGCAGAGTAAGAGGAAAGTGAAGAGGAAACCTAGTGCTAGTGCTTGATTATAAAATATAATCACAAAGAAAGTTAAAATGCTAATACTGAGGGAGATGATTTTTGGGAGGGAGATAAATGTGTAGTGGGATATACATGACAAACTGGCTTGACGAAACTTTGAATAGTAGTGAAACTGTTTTAAAACCACTATTATCACTAGACTCTAGGAAAGACTAAACAATAACCTAACCTGACCATCACAAGCTAGAGCTACCTAAGCACTAGAACCGCGTTGACACTCTTAAGAATGCACTGGAATAGAAGTCCCACCAAGAGACTAGGAAGTTCAAGGAATTTTGGCAGACCCCAGTTTAAAGACCCGAAGGTGCTGACGTGCTGTCTGTAAAGAGCAGAGGTTGATTAACCAGAACACAAAGCTGAGGAGCTGAGAGGTGGGGGCGCAGGAGAGGAGCAGATCTCCTTGGGTACACTCAGGAATCCCGGCTGGGACCTTACAGAGGCAGTGCGCTGCACTTTGTCTTTGACGGTGCTTGACAGGCCTGAGGCAGACGGTTCCTCCACCTCAAGGAAGTAATGTCATTTTCTTGGCTCCTGCGATGTTGCAGAAAAATTGTCATCATCCGGGCGCCAAGAGGGGCCACCATGCTGCCAAAAGTCACTGAGCTGGTGGAAAGGGTAGAAAGCCTGTGCAGGGGGGAGTGTAAGATGTATCACAAAGCTAGGCACCAATCACAATGGCGCTGGGTCTTCCAATGATGTATGCACAGAAACACCTCAGAATATTCTGAATTAATTGGCACCGTTCCGTACTCTCTAAAGGCTGATTAAATAGCAATCAGGCCTCCCACTTGCCAATCCTTCCCTTTTTTATACAGAGAGGTGCATAGCTGTCATATTTGTTATCACCTCCTTCTCATTATTACCTGTTAACATTGCTTTCCCTAATGACAACGGATGATCTGAAATTGTCCAGTGCTAACTCGCTGAGGTCATTCTCCCCCGTTGCTAACGCACTGTACTGATTTGTAAAAGGTTACGGGATTCTTAATGAGAGGCTTAATGTATTCTGGGCAATAATCTCCACACTGGCACCCAACGTGGGGCCAAAATGGAAACGATTTAAATGTCACATTCATTTACAGGGAAAGATGCTCCTCTTTGCCCGGTGCTGTAGTTGCATTGACACTTCATTCAACAGCTAATGATATTTATTAAAGCCTTCTCAGATACGAAGAAGATGTTAGATCATCTAAGAACCAATGTCATAATGAAAGCATACGTAAGCAATAATAAGGGAGTAGGCCTTATCATATAGAACACACATCTCCAAATCAAACACTTGTTTAAACCCAACACACATCAAAAACTGCAATTCATCATGAAGCTGTGGATAATGTTATGTTTCAAAGTTATTATCTTTCACTACAACAGCTCAGGTATGAGTTACACATCCCTGGTTTGTATCCTTTCAACAGGTTAGCAACAAAACACCTACATACCACATGAAATACAACATAGCTCCCCTTTTCCTTGTAAATGAACCAAACAGTTGAACAGATGTAAAACCCAATAAACTCAACTTATTAATACAATTCTATTAATACTAGTAATAATTGCCAAAACAAATGCCTAGTGTCATTTTGAGGGGTATAAAGATCAAACATATTGGGATTTGGGATAATGGGCGTGTGTCCTGATACAGCACCATTTATTATCTGAAATTACTTCTGTGATCAAAATTATGCATGCAACACACGCCCATTATCCCAAATCCCAATATGTTTGATTATATCTCTCAGTCTGAATGCCATGAAATGTGATGCTGTTGTGATCCTCTGTGTTAACTGTAATAAGGAGAATATATCTTGAAAATAGAGCTTCTATTTTTTGCTACTCCTGGCTTAGCATGACAGAAACTGCACTGAAGGCTAGCAGGAATGCATCCCCTCTGTAGGGGGAGCCCAGGAGCAAAAATACCAGCTCATGCTTAGTGTTACTTTAAATCCCAGCAAAGAACTCTCCAACTTGTGGCCTGAAATTCTAATTCACACAGCTAACATTAACGGTTTGCACAACACTGAAGTGTGAATTAGCCTTGCGCTGGCAGACAATTTCTGAGGATGAGCTAGAAACCCAATTTACAATTTACTCATTAGGCTAATAATCTGAAATTTAGCATGTACAGACCAAACAGTCGACACTGCAACATAGAAAGGTATGTTTAGAAAATCATATTCCACGTTGTCTTTTCTAGAATAGATCACATTGTGCTGGCAAGCAAAAACTGCCTATACTCTTGGACCTTTGCCTGTTTCTTGACGACAAGGCTTAATTTTTTCCATGCAAAAAGCATATTTTGTCTAGCACCACACATACTCATATGTGTGTGTGCATATATCTAAGTTCACAGTCTAACAGTTATCACAGACCACGCTCACATATGGAAAGTGAAAGCCTAATAATAGTTGCCACCTGCTTATCCAACGTTTCTTCTGAAATCAAGGATTTTCCCTAGGAATTTTTCTCTTCTTGCTGTGGCACAGGCAATGGGTGGTGTGTCATCTATGGGAAAGCCTTAAATAAGCTGAACTCATTTGAAAGAGTGGCGATAAGTTATATTCATAATCATATTCAGTGTCTTTATAACTGAGTTAATGCCCCAATCCCAAACCCTATTTAAATAGCGGAATGCAGTAAGTGGCCTTGTTATGGCTACTGCTTCAAGCTATAAGGAAAATAATTACAAATATTTCCAGTAAAATAGGACAGGAGGGTATAACTGAGCTAAAAGGAGCTACTCAGTTATTTGCACCTCTAATAATAAGCTAATAACCAAACTCTTCCTCAGGTGGGCTATAATTACTGCTATGGCTCCATACTCACTCTCAATTACATATAGAGAACATACTTAACACAGCCCACTGCTTGTCTCTTGGCACAAAATTGCCTTGTTATATTTCTAGCCCCACGTTCAGCACAGTAACACTGAAAACATCCTTAGGGCCAAAATAAATGAAACGTGACTCACGGGTACCATGTCATGTTTAGGAATTCTCCTGCGCAGTAGAATGAAAGTGGCCATGACCAGCACTGTTTGTCCCTCTCCTTTTGTGACCAGAAAGTGTAATCAATGAAGTTAACCAAGCACAAATACTGAAAACAAAAGTATATACAACAGCACATGTGATTTCTGCTGCTTGTCGACAATTATACACTGCAAAAAATGAAATTAAAGCAAGTACAATTTACATAAATTTAGTCTAAATACCTAGTATTACTCATTCGGAAATTGTTATAAGGTTATAATAAGATTATACAACTTATTTCTACACACCACACTCCTCACAGACAGTCACTCGGAGGAAACCCACGCAGACACAGGGAGAACACACAACACTCCTCACAGACAGTCACCCGGAGGAAACCCACACGAACACAGGGAGAACACACCACACTCCTCACAGACAGTCACTCGGAGGAAACCCACGCAGACACAGGGAGAACACACCACACTCCTCACAGACAGTCACCCGGAGGAAACCCACGCGAACACAGGGAGAACACACCACACTCCTCACAGACAGTCACCCGGAGTGGGAATCAATGTATAATCTTATTATAACCTTATAACAATTTCCGAATGAGTAATACTAGATATTTAGACTAGATTTAAGTAAATTTTACTTGCTTAGATTTCATTGTTTACTGTGTACAGTCTCCATTAAGTATTGCCAACAGCTTTGGATGCTGTGGAGCAGCTGCAGAACAGCTAATGGTCACCATGCTCAAATCCAAGTGTCGACTGAAAGGGTCTAAAGCCCTCCAGCACTGGGCCATGGAGCAGTGAACTGTGTTCTGGGTGAGAGAGCCATGGAGTAAATTATAGAAAACTTTGAGTTATGTTTTTTCAATGATAGACGTTGCCCGAGGGGACTACAATACCAATATTAGGATTCATGAAGCAATCTTTTTTTTTTTTCCAAATAAATAAAACCCATCATATACCATCATAAATTTAGACATATGATCAGCCACATGATTAAAACCACTGACCTGTGCAGGAGTTTAAAAAGAGTTTATTTGATTTATTTGATGTCTATGTCGTGTTTCTATAAGAGAACTTAACCATCAGTTTGTGCTACAGTAGCTTTTCTGTGTGATCTGATCAGACTGACTAGCCTTAACCTCACTCACACATTACTGAACCTTGGATGCCCATAGCCCGGTCACCAGTCCACTGCTTGTCCTTACTTAGAGCATTATTGGTCTTTACTAACCACTGTATACTAGCAAGACCTTAGAAGACTTGTCGATCCTAATCACAATTTGTCAGTGAGGCTCAGACACTTATGTTAGCCCACTGTCCCAGTTTCCATCACAGCAACTTACAAAAATGACCAAGGTCTTTATAACTAGGTATTAGGACTAGGGGGAAAAAAAAAACCTTTGCCACTGAGGCATATATATGAATGTGCTTTGATTTCTGTTTTTTTTCTGCCCTTCCCAAGGGAATGAAATATATAAATAAATAAATAAATAAATAAATAAAGAATTTTCTCTCCTCTGCCCTTTTGCACCTTCTACTCATTCAAAATGTGCAAAACACACAATAACCCTTCCCTCCTGCAACCTTCACTCGCTCCTTCTCAATGTGCATGGTGTACAGGAAAGAACCACGGTTGGCTTGACAACCTCACTTCTGTTTCCCACCGTCAGAACCGGTGTTAATGTGTGCCATCAGTGTTTTGAAGGAGCGGGGACGAGGAAGAGAACGCCCAACAAAAACAGAGGTTGGATCAAAACAATAAATAAATAAACAAATTCAAACGTGTGGGCCTTCCACACTCGAGCCCTAGAGCCCTGATCTCCATACCTAGGCAAGGTGAAGGTTTGTTTACACGCCGGTGTGGTCACATTCACTCTCGCAACTGAGGTCTGGGCTTCAAAGCTCTGAGGCGTAATCGAGCAGCATTAAACACCGTGAAAACAAGAAACATGAGCCCACCACAACGACAAAACCAACTGCCCTACTGCCTCACCAACAACTCTACTGAACTTTTGTTTACACAAAATAACTATATGTGTTATATATATAGTAAACAATAACTATGTATGTGTGTATAAAAAATGTTATGCATTTTTGTGTAACGTATAATTGTAAATCAATGGTCAGTTTATGGTGACTGTTGGAATTTTGACTTTCATGGTGTAGCATTGTCATTTAAAAGAACAATACGTCATATTTTTACCATCATTTTACAGCTTCAAAGTCATTGTGATGCTTCACTGACATATAATAGGGAGAATAGAGCCTCTGTCATTGCTGCTCTGGGCTCAGCACTGCAGCATTTGCACTATATATCTTTTGGAAGAGGGTAGGAGAGCCCTAGATATCTAGATAATTAGGTCCAACCGTAACTACCTTTCATCCAGACTCAATGCTGGAAAACATGGAAAAAGCGTAGAACAATTCACTTGTTCCAAATAAATACAACAGAGCAACATACACCAACTGAGACGGACTAGCACCTTGCAAAGGGTGTGTTCCTGCTGTACTCCCAATGATGCCAGCGGGGTTCTGGACACACCACGATGAGGATCAGGATGAAAATGTTACAGTAGATGAAGTAATGAATGGACATACACCAGCTCATATGATAATAAGTGTACGATTACATGAGCTCATAATGTGAGATATTGTAATAAGCCAACAAGCATTTGGTCATATGGAATATGAATCCATGAGCTGGTTCTGATTTCAGCACCGTATAAACGTGTATGGGCCGGCTGGGAACGCTTTCTAATTTTGGTAACTGAAGGGTAATTAATTAAGGGAAGGCCAGTGCAAAAATAATAGCATGCAAAGGACAACTTTTGAAAACAGCTTTTATTTTAGAAGTAGCTCAGTGTAAAGATTCATGCACGATGGCTAATAGATCCTGCCCCTTCGGCTGGGTTAATGAGCTCACACTAGAACTAACTGGTACAACATTGCTTATTTTAATACTGGTACTTCATACAGCTAATCAGGTACAACATGGATGAATCTACACTGGCCAAGAGATGTTAAAGAAAAGCTATGCAATTATACTTCTTAAATAATATGAATCATAATTAATAGCTTTATATTACAGCTAGTTTATGTCTATTAAACAGATGCTTGATTAAATAGAGAGCAATTTTAATAATGTACAGTAGAGAGACTGAGAGGAAAAAAAAAACATGTACCAATTTGATGCTCCATGAAATAAATACAGCCCCCCCACACAGTGCCTCTCACAGCTTTTCTCTGGCTCGCCTTAATCTGCAGGCCAGCCTACCAGTCAGCCCAACCCGGCTTCTCTTTTCATTTCCTCCTCGGACCCCAGTCCACTTTCTCCTTCTGCTGTTTGTGTAGCGTCTCTTAGTTACTGGATAGAAGACACGGCAGGGCAGAGAATTAAAAGCACGCTCCTGTCCCACTCACAAGAACAAGGCCTTCAATAATTCACCATCGCCGGGAAGCATTATCTAACAGCCTGATAAAAATTTCAGCATGCTCAGTGACAACACAGAAACAGAGGTATGGAGGAGGGTTGTGGAGGGGGGTTAAAATAAGGACTGTCTTGGTAGGAAAAGCTATCACAACAGATGCAAATTAAATAAAGAGAGAAGAAAAAAAAAAATTCTCAATGAGCATAAAACACAACCTTTTCCAAATGAACAGGCTGTAATGTTAAACTGTGCATAAACTGCTGTGTCCATGATGTTTCTAGTGTGACTGCCCCCATATTTGGTCACTGTAAGAGTGTTCCAGTTTATTAGGCATGATCGTAGCTAAATACAACTGCATGTTAAATAAGCATGCGCCCTTCTGTAAAGTCAGGAGTGTATGAATCTGTATAATCATGGCTAGTTTAGAGAAGCAGGTTTGGGACTGAGGGGGTCACTGATTTGACCCCATCAATTAGCAAACAAAAAAAACAGCATTTTCACCTTCCTGAACAGCCACGGAAAGGCACGTAAAACCCAACTCAAATGCCTGTAACAGTTGAACAGTTGTACCGGATATTATCCAGACTATATCTTCCCAGGACCCCAGTGCAAAGTCCGGTAATGCCAGAGTGAGCATGTGTGCATAGAGCTGTTAATGTTCCGGAGGATCATGGTTAATTTATGCCATGCCTTCTGCAGGCGCTACACATGGGCAGCCCCATGCCTAAACCACGCTGCACATTTCCAGCAGTGGGAACGCATGTGATGCACATTTTCTCGGCTCAAAGTTTGGCTGTTCACTGCACGTGTAAAATGGCAACTCCAGAACATGTCCAAATTTGGATTCTTTGTAAAAATGTAACAAAACAATTTCCATATTTATGTGAAAACAGCTTTGGAGGTGGAAATGATCTGTATATGAAATCTGTATTGGGATTAAAAATAAATAAATAAAGGGCAGAAAATCTTGGAGAAGCCATTAGCATCAGCTAACAATTTCCACAACAGTACATCCTCATTACGCAGCCTGGTAATTTACTAAATGACCAATCCCAGAATTCGTAGACTCTGTACAAAGCATGAGATACATGTGAATGTAATATACATTAATTTGTAGTTGCTATTCTGGGTGAAAAATCAGTACTATTATAATCGTAAAACGTAATTGTTATTTAAATGTAAATAAAGTGGATTGTTCTCAGCTCTTAGTTTACAGCACTGTTTCTGTAAACCTTTTCCTGGATCGTAACACTTAGTTTGCATTCATTTTGTGAAACAGTGCCACCAGTGGACGGGAGCTGACATAGAGATAATAAAATAACTTTATATCATAATGAATCACAACGTAGAAATATTATGATTATCTTGGCTTCTCCGTTTATTTGTAATTGTCACAATCTCTGAAGCCATTCACTTCATTATTGTTATTGAATCTGAGAAACTGCATTACTGACAGCTTGTGTTATGGCGATTGAAAATCGAAGAAATAAAAGGCTCAATGATATATATTTGTCATGTCGCTAATGCTTAGCTTCACAAGTTTGATGGCACCTTATTAAATCATCTGCAAATTGGTTTTGAAAAGTCTCAACTTGGTGGTGGTTAGATATGAAGCTGTCATAACGATACTGTGTTGAATAATAATTAGACGGATTCTCATCCTCCCAGGATAATAACAGCAAAAGGACATAGCCAAAAGAACACAGCTATTTGTATGTTTTTTGTATTTTTTTTTTTATATTCCAAGCACAGATGAACCCACTTCATTTCTAATTAAACTCCACAGATTTTGTTGGCTAATTGAGCTCACAGGACCCAGGGGTGTTCAAGTACATTTCTGCTTTTGTTCTGGTTTCGAGAAGGAAAAGAAGGAACATGAATGAGGAGATGGGGACGAGAAGGAGGATTCTAGACGGTAGTTAACCAGTAAGCTCATCTGCACTGGGAGAAGGGTTGCACCAAGTGTGGAAGTAAGAGAAGTCCATCTAAGCCAAGATCAATTAGATCCAATTCCAAAGTAATTAAAATGTCTGACTAAAGGTCTTTGAACTGAAGACACTGAGCTGCACACTGAAATTAAACAGGCCCACTATCTGTATTCCCACCTGCGAGCCCTGATTCAAGGGCTTGCTCATGCTTAGCAATGCAAAGCAATGACATTTTTTATGGGCACATGCCGCCTCGGCCAATTACGTCCACAACCTGCCTCGCTAACAGCTGACTAGCGCTGGGAACGCTGGACAAATATTTGAAAACAAACTCTTTGGTAAACTCAAGGACAGCGTTCCCTCGTGCCGAGAGCGCCGCAGGTTTCTGTGTAAACTCGCAAGTGAGGCACTGGCGGCAAAGAGGCGAGATATAGTGAAGAGATGTTAGTGAGAATAACAGTGGGGACACCAAGGAATTTAGACTTGGAAAGTGTCTAGAAAAACATCTTGGAATTGGTGCACTGGAAGATGGCACTGAAGTGTTATTTTTCATAACACCATCTCCCACTACTGATCTCGCCCCATTGGCCGATTTCCAACCTTCCAACATGTTGCTATTCATAAGAGATTGTATGCTAGGAAACAAAAGATTAAGTTACAAAACATTAATACATTGTGTGAGCTGCAAAGCTTACCCTAACACCTGGAGTACTGCAGTTCTCTTCTTCATAGATTTACAGTGAAAGTTCACTCAAAGCTGCTACAGCACCAGAATAGTTTGTTTACTTCTGCAGTACAGAACCTGGACACATTTCAGACTGTGGGAGGAAACCCACACAGATACAGGGAAAACACAAACACCTCCTCAAAGACTCTGACCTAAGAGGGGCAGCAGATAGTGTCGCAGTAACATATATCCAGGGACCTAGAGTTTATGGGTTCAAGTCCCGCTCTGTGATGAGTTTGGTGTGTTGTCCCTGTGTCTGCATGGGTTTTCTCCGGGTGTTCCGGTTTCCTCCCATGGTCCAAAAACTCACGTTGGTAGGTGGACTGGCGACTCAAAAATGTTTGTAGGTATGAGTGTGTGTTGACCTGTGAAGGACTGGCACCCCCTCCAGGAAGTGTTCCTGCTTGCACCCAGTGATTCCGGGTAGGCTCCAGACCCCACGCAACACTGAACTGGATAAGCGCTTACAGACGATGAATGGATGTAATTCCAGTGTGTATCCCAGCTAAGAACTACAAGTTCAGCACTAACAAATGGCAGAAGTAATGCCATAATGAAAATCCAGACATTGATTAAACTCCTAAAAACTCTTCTCTGTTCAATTTATTTCCAAGAAAAAAAAAAATCTAAAACCTTAAGTTGTTTTGATTTCACTCTTCACTAACTTCTCCACAGCTTACCTGCTGTTCTAAAGACCCACTTAGCAAGCTGGCAGGATTGGATCCATGGGTTTGTGATGTAAGAAACCCTGAATGCCTGAATTTGCCTTTTGAGGCTGTCACTGGAACACTAGTTTCAAAGCAGAAATGCTAAGCCATGATGTTGAATGCTTATTTCTGGTGAGAAACAACTTCTAATATGGAGGTGTTTATATCTGAAACTTGTTTTCCAGTTCCAGGCCAGCCAGTAAAATGGCCAGGCAGTATGACACTATACCTGACCAGTTAGGTTAATTTGCAGGTGTAGCTATAGTATCATACCGACCGGTTGTTTTAACATCTCGGCCAAGAACCGGGATCCAAGATCCATATTTGAAGACTTCTGCTCTAGTGTATAACATCACCACACAGACATGGTCTTAAGACATGTTCCCTATGTCCTACATCTTTTATAACCAATAAAAATAGTCCTTATAACATTAAAATTCAGGAAAATGAATGTTTCTGCCTTTCCTAAGGTGACCAATTTGTTCTGAGAGTGACTATATACCACTTGTCTATTAACATAACACATGCGGTGGTTAAGTGCTCTCAAATACTGACAATACTGACTAAAACATAATGGGTTGTTGTTTATCAGGATATTGACACACTCTACATAAAGCCTCCATTCTGTTCTCTTATACCAGAAAAATGATTCCTGCAACATAATACCGTTGCAACTCTTCTTGACCTTATAATAGTAATCATTCTGAAGCTTTATTCAAGGAATGTATTCTATAAATAATTCAGACTAGTGAGATATCATACTGAGAAAGTATTATTGCATGTCTCTTTTGTTCTAGCTCAATGAAAAAGGTGCGCAAAATACACTTCTTCACATGATGCCCTGCAGTACGTTCTGCTATAGCAATGTTTTGTTGACTTCAATGCGAGGATGAATTGTGCATGATCCCTTCACCTATGACCCATTATCAGGAGAATTAACTCCAAAGCCGCAATTTTCAGCCGTTAAGCACCACGCGGCTCCCCCACAAAGCTCCATAATAAGACCATATAGCAGGGTATTGACTCAGGAGCGAGCTGTGGATAAATGAAGTGTCATAGCAGCCCAACCTTGATTTACTCCCACAGGTTCCTCTGTCCCTGGCGTCCTCCAGTCACCGCTGTTGTGGCCCTGAGCAAAAAAACACTTAACCCCAAGTTGCTCCGGGGTTGTTGCAGCATGGATTATTGCATACAACACTCCCATCACCCCACAATCCACATTCCACCCTTACCCCCAATACATGTTCATGTATGAGGACAAAGTGCTTTTCACTTGACTTGGTTAAGGCATATCAGAGTTCTGGCTGTGGCTGATACATAACAAAAATGACAGGGGTCCCAGTGTATATTGTGGATCTAAAAATTCAGTAGATACACATTACATTTACTAACCATGTAATAACAAGTGATATGTTCAGCGTTAAATGGATTATTGTGGAAACCCATAGAGAATGTAAGTAGATTGTTTACATCTGATACCAACGCATTTACATCGAGAGCATGATTCTTTATTTTTCTATCACATCATAAAAGACATACAAGGTTTGTTTCATTGGTGGATTCAACATGTTTTCTTCCAATGAGTGCACAAGTTCATCCCCAGCACAACTTGGATCAATATGCCCTTACTATTGATTTGTTTACTCAAAGTAAGTGCAACTGATGTATGACTTATGGATATTCATGTTGTTTCTTGTTCAAGATCTCAAATAATTTCAGACCGTGTTTGAGTAGAGTCTCTACTTATCAACCGAATGCTGCCTGAATGTGTTAACAACACAACATAACTAAATAAATCATTAAAAATAGACAAATAAACACACAAGGTGATGCCTGTTCAAACAGGGTAAAATTAATAAATTGCTTCTCCAGCCTGCTTTTTCACTTATGACTACTGCCAAACAGTTCTTATATCTTCATTAATTTTGCAGACGATGCCACAATCCTGGGCCTCATCACAAATGACTATGTGAAGTCTTACAGGGAGAAGGTGTCACCATAACCAATATCTCAATGTCAGTTAAACCAAAGAGATAATTCAATTACAAACTACAGGACAGAATAAGTCGGGGGGGGGGGGGCATCTCTCCTTCTACATGGGTGATGCTGATGTTGAAAGAGACAGCAGTTTCAAATTCCTCCATGTGCTTATCACTGAGGAAATCTCTTGGACACTACACACGAACACCATAGGCAAAAAAGCTTGTCAGTGGCTCAGTTGTCTCAGGAGACTGAGGAAGTCTGGCATGAACACCAGTATCCTCATTAACATCTACAGGTTCACCTTAGAAAGCTTGACGATGGGTTGCGTCACTGTCTGGTATGGAACAGCTCTGCCCACAGTCGCAGATCAATAGAGAGAGTGGTGGAGGTGGAACAGCACATCACTGGTAAAATACTGTTAGTCATTCAGGATATCTTCCAACAACAGTGTGTGCAGAAGGCACCGATGTTTTCTCCTTCGTACTGTAGCAGGGCTGTACAATGTACCAGGCCATCAGGCTCCTGAACTTATAATCCAATGTGACTCTTTCAATGTGGACGTTTTCCTCACTGCACTGTTTACATAAATGCACTGTCAATCTATTATTGACTAAGACTGCTAGATACCTAATGTCTTCTTTTAAATATTCATAGACTAGTGTTTTTATTGCAGGGCTGGCCTGTTTTCTTGTCCAAGCATTTCAGCATACTGCTGATTCTGTTAACCTACATATGGCTTATAAGCTAAATTTAACTTAAACTAATCTTAAAATGTAATAATGTAATGATTAAGTCATTACATAGTCATTAACCATTACCTACATATTGTATTACATTAGCATTTAGTTTATATTTTGTATAATACAACTTCAAAATCTGCACTTTTGGAAAGTGGGTTATTCAAGAGTTCTTTACTACAGCAAAGGGTCTATTCAGAACCATGAGCTTTATGTAAACTATGAACCATTTTCATAGAGAGGTTTGTAGCATGATGGGGAATGTGTTGTATATCAAGGTCCAGCTTGAACGCTAAACCAAAGAAGTGATATAGAACCATAAACAATACCTTGTCCATCAATCTAAAAAAAAGTATTTCATCATGCAAATGAGTTTGGAGCCGAAAAATGATCTTTACACCAAAGAAGCCTTGAGGAGCAGCTGTTTATATACGTGTAGAAAATTGGGGAGCTTTGAAGGAGGAATAAACTGCACATAATCACCCAATGTGTTTCTTGTTCTGGGGCTTGCTGGTATGACTGAAGGAGGTGTGAATTCTCACCGTTAATTCCACACTGATGCAGGGTAAACCCTGATAACACTGCTCCTAGTGGAAGCCATGTCATGGTTTACTGTCTTGCCTGAGCGGAACATACTTCATGTAATTGGAATGCGTTTTTTTTTAATGAAAAAAAAACAGCCCACCTCTCCTTGTTCATTTTTATGACTTCAGCTATTAGCAAAATAATGGCCCACTCCCTTCAGCATGTTTAAGATTTAGCCATGCGGAGATGCAAGGAGCATCTCATGATTTCCATAATTAAAACCCAGAGCAATCAGCAATCATAATCCCTCTTGCCAAACATCATTCAAGATACAATTTTACCAGACGCTCGCTCGCTCTCTCTCACTCAGCCCAGACAGCCTTAGTTCCCCGTCACAGACCCTTTACAAACGGAACCAATCAGCAGCAATCAGAGAGAGTGGCTGAATTAGCGACTCTCGTTTCACCCCCACCATGAGCCCAAGCGGTCTGGCGTCTCGCACTATAATATTTCATCCTGCTCTTTTGTTAGCATTATGCAAACCTTTGTAGCACAAACATGGCGAAAAATCCAGCTGTGGCCATTATTCCCTGCGCCAGAAATATCCCAAACACACAACACAGGGGTGTCAATAAGCCCCTGACATCGTCTCCTTGGAACTGAAATAGAAAGGACAAGAAAATGATGGTCCTTGCCAAACAAACACCCACCAACTTCACAGGGACTGAAAAGCAAAGTGAGAAAAGCTCAATTCTTTCACCTAAAAGTGTCTTAACGTTGCATTTGTGTCGACTACATTCAGCGACAACAGTATTTTCAGCTACGTCTGTCTAAAAGCGGGAAAGCAAGGTAACGAACATAACAGGTACACTCCTATTGCAAGAACGTGAGCTTTAGGGAACAATCGACTGATGGGTTAAAAAAAGTGCCAGGTGAAGGACGCGAGTACACTGTCAAAAAAGAAATGTCTGTTTCTGTAAAACATGCAGAAGTACTGTATATACTTTTATTGAAAATGGTGAAATAGTGTAGAAATCTTCACCTCAGGTTTGTGAGGAGTTTGGTGTGTTCTCCCTGTATCTGTGTAGGTTTCCTGTGGGGGCCTACAGTTTTGAATTTTGATGAATTTTCCAGGTGGATTGGATTGGATTGAGTGAAACTGTTCAAACATGTGACAACGAAGCAGTTACATTTATATTACTGCTACATGCATGTGAAAAATGCTAATATTCACTTTCATGGTATTACGATATCTAGCTGATGAATGTATATATTCCAACAGTAATATTTTGAGGGGAAAAACAGATCACAAGAGCACAATAATAAAACTTGAAAAAGACAAGCAGAAATCATAGTCAGTGTAAGTTTCCTCAGAGTTTAATTGGAAGGATGTCCCTTAGCTGCAGGTGGGATTGAGTGGAAAGGCCATGCATTTCCTTCAACTGGAAAACAAACAGAGGTTCAGGGTAAAGGATGCCTCAGTAAAACTTGTGTGCATCTGGAGAGGGTGCACTTTACTCAGCTGAAACTTCTCTGCTGGATTTCAAGTGGAACAGCATTATTTGTTTAGCTACAGCTGCTAAAGCCCTACAGCTGATTCACTTGTGAAATAACCAGCTCAGGTGTGAGGAGCAGAATTCCTGTAGCATGCAGAAATGGGAGTTTCAGTGGAAGTTTTCTCTGTCAGAGAACTTTCCTCTTGTAGGTTTAGAGCGGAATACCTTCGACTAAACTGGCCTTTGCTTGTACAGACAGTTTTTCTCATTGCTGTAATAATAGTATCTGGTCCTTAATGTCTTTACAGGACGTCTATGTAGATTTCAGCATAGACACGATCTGGGGTTATCTCCTGTGGTTTTCACTATGTCACAATGCCCTGAAGAACAGATCAATTACAAATCAATCACAGGTACGTTCTGAAAATACACTTAAACTGAAGCAGTTTTGTACTTCTTGTTAGTTACTGAGATATAAGGTGAGATAATCTTTGGTTCCAACCGCCGCAATGAGTTACCTTTGGGCAAACAAACAGCAACGGTGTTAAAAATGGACAGAACCTCGAACACGGGTATCTCCCTAGATGATTATGTGCGGCTACAGAATCAACAAAACACATCAATTCACAAAAACTGAAAATGTTTACTTAAGCTTCACTGTTGGAACAAATCCTTTTATCTTCAAAATAACAGCTGTACACAAGAGGCGGAAACTTTCATTACACTGCATGGAAATTAATGCAACAGTTTTTCATTTTGGACAGTTTCTCTCTCTCAGTTCGTTCATCATGACACTTTCACACAATACAAAGCGCAGCTGCTGTTTTCAAATTATGCCCAGAAATGAAAAACGACAGTCGAGATACAAGGTTTTGCTCAGACAGTGGTGATAGAAATCTAGAACTGATTGGGATTTTGAAAAATGCACATTGACAGTTAACTACAGCCACTACACTACAGTCCAAACAAAACCTCGTATCTCCATTAGGCCTGTCACAACAGCCATTTCTTTGTGGCTGTTCGATATATTGTCCCAGAATTGCGATAATTGATATTATTGTCCTAATAATTAATAAATAAAAACTAAATTAAAACTGTTTCATAACATAGGTTATGTTCATTCTTATGTAAACAAACATGCCAGTAAACATAGAGCGAAAAACATATTAAGGTAATGTCCATATATTATGTGGTAAAACAATAATTCAATCTCCATTTTTTTCATATTTCGGCATTCATCAGTTGTTTAAAGGTTGTGAACGTTTCTAAATGAACAGATCAAAAGAAATGGTCTAAAATTTCTTGAAATTGAATCTGTCCACAGCGACTTTCGTTTTAAATGTAAGGTATAGTTCACTACTTTAGAAGTTTGGTTTGTGGCTGCCAGCTACTGTCTGCCACCAGTGTGACATACACTAATGTTAACCTGTTGTGCATCTGGAGGGAGTAACAAGAAGTAAAACTCATGGCTCTGGGCACTGATCAGTGATATACAGCACTCTGCGTCTATCTGTGGAGGGCATTGGAACGAACCTCAAAGTGACTGCGTCTGCGACGGTGATTCATAAATGCTTGGTATTTGCTTCAGGCATTTAGCATCAAATGCCAAGCCTTTCCTTCACACACTGCTTGGGGGGAAAAAAGAAAAAAAAAAAGGAACCTTGCCATAAACAGAGATAAAGCCACAATTGCGATGGCGGTTATAGGAGGCTTACTGAGTGCCTTTATGTTCCACAGTCATTTCCTCGCAACTTAAACAACATCAAAAAGTTACCTGTCAGACGCAGGTATTGTGGTTGGCGTCTGAGTCTCCTCGAGACTGGGCTGTTGGCAGTGGAAGAAGGAACCTTCTACAAATCAACATTCTCTCTCTCCACTTCTCTTTTCCTTTCTCTACTAACCTCCCTTAACCACAACAATAAAATACGGCTTTACTCGGAGCTCCACCTCCGAGAACAGCATTCTCAGGCACGCAGGAGCTGAAGGGTGTGCTTTACAGCACCTCGGGAACATTTTTCTCCCATTTTTTTGTGTGCTGTACCTGGAATGCTAGGATATAAGGCTCCTTATGGCACTTTCTATTAAGAGAGACTTTACCCACATCAGTGATATTCAGATCACATGCACAAGGCATAGACAGAAGAGACTGATGTGAAGATATGGCACCAAACCCTGAGCTGGTTCTTCAGAAAAGCATTTTCATTTCATTCTTAATTCCAAACAACAATAACAACACACCCGTGTTATCCAGTAGAGCACAGATCCTAACAGAACTGTAATTTGTGTTAAAGGGAAAACAAAGTCCAGTTAAGGCCAGAACCTGTTGTTGTTTTATGAATGTCCAAAACGGCTCCCGAGAGGCCCAACAGTCTGAGCACTGACCTATCATCCGAAGGGCAGTTTAATCCCCAGTAATGCCTCAGCCATCCAAGGCCATGAGTCCTAGAGAGCGCAATTGGCCTTGCTCTATGACAGAGTAGAATACAGCCCCCGCCCGCCCACCGCCCACCACCACCACCACCAACCAACTCCCACCATCTCAGTGCTCACAGCGCTTTCTAAACAAGTGGTGGTTGGCTGCACATATCCCAGTGGAACCACTTGTCCTTCCCCTCCCAGGTCGGAGGCAGTGTTTGATTGGGGTTGACAACTGGTGGCAGGAATTGAGAAGAAAATTTGGCAGAAATATTTCATATATTCATCTCTTTTTTTTAGAAATATTTCACAGTGTACAGCATGTCTATGGATTCTCTGAATACGTGGTCTCTGACTTTTGTTCTGAAATGCTCTGAGCGATGCCTAGAAGAACCATTTTCAATTTCAAATCCATAAAGGATCTTTACATCAAGCCAAGGTTCTTTAAACCTTTAAAAGGTTCTTCTCTGTAATACACATGGTTCTTCTATGGCATGGCTCCATGAACCCTTTGTAGCACCTGAATATTTAACAGGAAACAGGGGTAGGAATGAGTGCTTGCTGTTTCCCTCACTCACACAGGCAGGGTGCACTTGGCACACGTGATATATTTTACTGCTTACTACTTTGTGTTCCTAAGAAGCCGGAGTTTGAAATACTGGAGTGTTGCCATGTCAACGCACTCACAAAGCTGATAACAAATATGTAACTCAGTGCCACAGACATGCTTGCACTGCCCACCACTAAAAAACCTTTATAACCTCGCTACCCTCATCCCTTCGGCCTTCTAGCAGCAGTTCGATCCCGCGCTGCCCTACACACCAAGGGCACCCGCTCGTTTGTGAACGTGGCCGGGCCGCAGAACCCAAGGACCATTGAAGGACCCTTGGGCCTGGCTGCTGAAGACGGGAGCGCAGGCATCACAGGCAGTTTGAGTTATGGAAGTGATCAATGCTCCTCTGGGAGACTGCATGCGTCCCCTTAACCACCTGATATCCATCACCGCTCCATCCCTCATGACACATTATCCTCCGGGCCAAGAGCGAGGGCCTCGGAAAACCGCCGGACAACAGGCCTGCCTTATCTAGCTCGTTAAAAGGGCAGCCCATTCACCGCTAATGGCTCCCCTGCTGAAGAAAGAGCCACCGGATGCTTAACAGCAGCGAGAGTTGGCATGTGCCTACATCTGATCTGCTAGGGATGGCACAATCCATATTTTTCCCACACTTTTCCAGAAGTTACATAGTGTAGATTCTGAAGTGCTGAGTCTGGAGTAGCAACAACCGAGGCTTAATTATTAAGTCAGTAAAGAATCGCAAGGATACCGTTATTAGCTAAAGGTACACTCAGCATAAATGTCTCTTTGAAGCAGGGGTCCACCGTCCTAGTCCGGACCTGCTGTCCTATCAGAACCTGGACCTATATTTGATAAACTATTAAGAATTATTTAATTGTGAATGCGTTTATTTTAAACAGCGTATCATTTATAGTCATTACGGTGCAGGTTTAACGATCCAGGAAACTCACAGACCAATGATGAGTGTTGTACATGTCACACATGATGCTACTCAGCCAATCAGATCTGTGCACTGTGATGACCACTGTGACTTGACTCAAAGACACAGCGCAAAGCTCCAGACATCGCTCACCCTGGGCATAAATTGAGTACATTTGCTTCAGAGGTACAGCAGTGGTCTTAAAGTCCAGTTGAGGGACTTACTAGAGATATTTTATAGTCTCTTCTCCAGAAAGCAAGGGTGAATAGCTTTACAACACCAGAATAAAGTCTGAAGTTAAAACGGGATTCATGGATTAAAGGTGCTAAGCCATAATACTGAGGGTCCCACCGACAGCGACAGCAAAACCTACCACCACAGTGGGATCATTTTTCTGAGAGCGCATAAGAACTCAGAGGAGAAGCAGGTATATGGGCTCAGGTCAAGGCATTAATAGAGCATTAAGAATGCAGGATTCATACAGCCTGTTATCCCGATTCCCTTTCGGATTGGACTGGGATTGGGATATAATCTCCCACTGTCCCCCTGCGGAAGCCGCAGGTAAATAGCATGAGCGTCCTCAGTAGATTATCCACAGTGGCTCAGTGTGATGAGAGAGGGACCGTGTTGGACAGGACCGTGCTGATATCTCTAGCTCTCATTCCCAGTGATTGCGCATGAGAAGGCAGTGGGGCTCCAGGATCAGTGATATGAGCTGCAGTCTGAGAGGGATTAGCCTTTCTGCCCGCTACACAAGGGCGTAATCAAACCGCAATGCCGCGCCACTCGCGTTCTTTAACTCTGCTGTTTGCGCAGACCGCTGACATCACTCCAAATATTGCATAGCGGGAGGGGGCAGGGGATGCTTGCACACATTGATCCACCTCTAAAACAGTAATTTAATTATTGCTCTAATTATTGCCTTCGGTGGGGTTTTCACACAGTCGGGAACAGTGAATATTTCTGTCTCCACTGTCAGCAAGTGCAGGAAGTAAGGTTAATTATGTCTCTATGAAAAACTCAGTCAATATTGCTGCATTGTACAGAAAAAAAACAGTCCTTTCATCATTCATTTATAATTACTCTGAATCCAATAGGCCAGCGTTTTGTTGGACAGCTTCCATTTACCTAAGTGACAAAGAAATTATGGCTATAAACACAGCTCTTCCTAAATAATTTGTAATAAAAGCATTTTTTCCCCTGACACTGAAAACTTGCTAACGTGTTCTTTATAGCTGTTGGGGCACCGATGGAGAGTGCTTTTCAGGCAACATAAAGGAAATATTTCTCCACAGACCCAAGGTTAAAGGGAGTTGTTCAGGATTTTAATCCAATTAACTTTAAAATAATTATCAGAAAGTGCTAAAATACTAAACAGATCGAGTTGTAGACGAGTTCCTGTGGTAATTCAAACTGTTAAACGTTAAACCACAGCCATGAAAACTACGGTCGGTTTCTTACCATTCCACCTTAAAAGATGTGAATGAACACAAATAGTAGGGGTGGAGGGGGTTGTTTTGCTGTGATACTGGTTGCCTTTTGTATTTCTCACAGTCCATTCATTCATTCCCTCACTCATTCATGGGAGGAGGACACCTATGAAGACATGGTGATTCAGTATGTGAGCCCTGGTGGTGTAAAACCTAATCACGAGTGTGAGAGGGTGTGAGCCAGTTACAATCTAGTTCTATGAGCTGCTTTTCTTTTTAAAAATATATAAATACTTAAGGGAACTTGCTATAAAAGAATCACTCATTCAGTGCCGTTTTTTCTTCCTATTCCAAAGTCAATTGGAGAGACTTTAGAACTGTACCACCCCCTCATCTGAGTCTCTCCAATCACAGGGCCAGAATCTTATTTATGTGAGCATGCAAGGACAAGGTTAAACAGTGAATGGTGGTGAAACTGGTGAAAATGATAAAGGAGGAGGAAGAAAACTGAGCAAAATATGACAAAAACCAAGAGAGCTTCCGTTCCCTGATTCTCATTCCTGCATACCTGTGGGTGAGGTGAGCTGTGGGTGAGGGGGGGGGAGTTGGGGTGGTGTCAAAGACATTTCATTCAGACCACAGATTTAGAAGGGTGTAGAATACATTCCCTTTAAAATAAATATACAAAGACATTGGAACTCATGACACTGTGTAACACCTGGCAGAACAGCCAAAGTGTCCCTGTCCGATAAACCGCTCGTAATCCCTTCTTTTCTGAGAGACAGGAGAAATTAAGCTGAGAAAAGCAAACAGACAACAAAGAAGAAAGACTGCAAATCACACAGAACAGCTGCTGGCGTTCTCAAAACAATGGCGTGGATCGCGAGGAGGCAGAACTTTTGAGAACTCAAAAAGTCCCAAAAATGAATGGAACTTGTATGTAAAGCCAGACGCAGATGGTGGGCACATTATATACTGAAAACTGATACCATATGTAGATATTAAATATATATTATCAATATTTATTATGGCTTTCATGCAGAGCTGTATATCTTCATACATATAGAAATATATACTGACACAATCATGATATCAATTACATACCGTTGTGCCTTTTAATGGCACTGCTGACAGATATCTGACATGTCCTACCAGGCTGTGTGTATGTATGTGTGTATATATGTGAGTACGTATGTGTGTGTGTATGTGTACGCTCCACTGGCTGAAAGTGGTGTGAAAACAGAAACCCCCACAGAGGGCTGGAGTATATTATCACCCGGGCCTCTGTAGATCCTGCAGTCTCTCTCTATGCTAATAGTGGCCATTTATTGTGCTGAAGGAGCCCAGGGGCCGAGGGAAGCGTACTGCGCTAATCCCATGATATACTGAGCCCTCAGACCCCTTGCTATCCATCAACAGCTATTTCGGCAGCTCCAGCCGAGAGTCCAGCCCAGACACACAGGGGTTAATAAGGAAGCCCAAAGATGTCCAGCTATCCATCACTCAAAACTGACAGCTCCAACAGGGCGGGCTCAGACCCTTTCTCTTCTATGAAAAATGGAGGTGGGAGAGAGGATTGATCACGGAAACAAACCCTTGTCCACTGACAGGCGTCAAATAGTGTGTGTGAGTGTGTGTGTGTGCACTGTTGTCCCTCAAAACAGCCATACAAACACACACACACCCACACACACACATTAGCAAACGCTAAAGCGCTAAGTCTGTAATACACTGGAGGGAGAAATGCAATTTAATATTAAGTTATTACATCTCTTATGGGTTTGTGTTAAAGGTAAACGCCGCCAACTTTTCTAAATGTCTTCATAATCAAACCTTTACCAACTCAAATCCACTTTCAGTGCGGAGTTGTTGAGAAATCCACTGTTCTTTTGGAAAAGTTGGAACCAGACGTCTGAAACTAGTACGTAATGCTTCTAAATGCTATTGTCAAATAACTACTGGTAAAACTGGCTATAATTCTGAGAAATTGGTTTATAAACATGAAAAATAAAAAGAAATATCACAAAGAAATGTACAGCAAAGCAAATTTTTCATTTCTATTTATTAAAATAGAAATCCATTTATTGTCATTATACAAAAAGTACAACTAAATTAAGTGTTAAACAACAAGACGTAGGTGAAGCTAAAGGCACCAAGATGGAAAAACACAATCAAATAAATGTAATAAATAAATAATGTCAGAAAAAAGCACATAGAATCACTGGTCATTTCAGAAACTAAATACAATTCCTATATTTCCCATTATGGACTTTCCATCGTCACTCGAATTGTATCTAAAATTGGTTCCAGAAGTAATTCTCAGCAGTGACATATATGAACCGTGAAGATTCAACAGGTTGGAACATCCATCAATACATATTTACACTGAATTACCATTTTATACATCACCACTTAAACCCCAGTTTTCTTTTATGATTATTGTAGGTTCCATACGAACGTTATAAATGAGACCTCTGGTTCCCATTAAAACCACGGTGCAGAAATGTGAGTTTCCTCCGCAATGCACCAGTTCACATTAAACCATGTTGAATAAATCTGTTTGTATCGCAGTCATTAAATTATGTAAAATCTGTGCAAAAATAAGTGAATCCTCTTTGCTTGAGCTGAAGCTTGAGATTTAATATTTAATAATGCTATACGGTCTTATTACATTTCTCTCCTATATATACAGCCTTTTTATGAATGACTTACCAATCTAGTGTTAAGTGTGTTTGCATAACGAGTCTTGTTATAACCCCAAACATTAACTAACGCCTCCGTACGCCGGGGAAACAGGAACTGGAATGGGAGAACTATAACGTAAAGAGACATCACATTGAGGAGTGTAAGATTTCTTGTTTGGGTTTGGGTTTTTAGGAATAAGCCCAGGTAGATGATTTCCTGTCATTGCAAATGTTCCCATGAGTCAGAAATGCGGTTATTATTTCTAAACATATCAGTGTGTTTAGGAATCATAGCTGGCCTGGACTGCCTATTTGTCTCACTGCATTTTGCATTTTAGCATCGGAAATGGACACCACTGCGGTTGAAAGTAACAGAAAGACGAAAAGTTGGGGCACAAGCTTTAAAAGCTGTGTGAATTATTTAATGTATATAACATCATCTGCCCTCAAGGGACCCCAAACTTTGACTGAAACTTTTGTACAGCGTTTCCATGGTAATCAGTACCAGGAAGATTCCATCAGACTCCTTTGTCACACACATTCTCACACACACAATTCTAATAGACTGTAGTGAGTCGTGTTTTCCACCTCACAGAGGTTTCAGTGGAACAGAAAAGAAGGAATGGCACTCTATAGAGAGGCACTGTATCAAAATGTAGAGAAGGCCTTTTGAAATCTGTCTCTCTACATCTCTGGAAAAGTGCGAGGTGTTTCTTTTTTCTTTTTTTTTTATCACTCTGCAAAATGTCAGCTGTAGTTACATTTGCCGTGGCCATTTTTTCACAGCTCTCGGCGTCCGCTTTAATGGCAGCAGTTACGCGCCCAGCAGGAGCCCAGCGAGGAGCTAAAAAACCACGCAAAATAATAAATAAATAAATAAAAATCCTGCTGACTACAACAGCAGCGTCCACCCACACGCTCTTTGTTTCCTGAGCAAAATACATGCGCTTCCAGTCCAAACTCACTGTGATGCAACACTTTCTCATAGTTTTTGACATAGTTGTGTATTTTTCCTCTCATTGTTTAGCCATTATTTGCATATCGGCAACAAATCACCATGGGGGGGATGATGACAAATCGATAAAGCATGGATAAAAAAAGATTGATTGACATAGTAAATAGTTGATCACGCCAAACTGAGAAAACGTGCCGACACGTGATTTAAAATGTGATCACTGACACCAAACTTACACTTAATGTGATTAATTATATAACAACTACACGTTTTTACCTCACTGAGTGAGTTCCTAAATATCTGATTAAATATAAATACTGGATAACAAAGCGAATATATTTAAATGTGACAGTTTTACACCATAATTGTGGTGTAAATGTGTTTATTTTCAAAGAAACTGAAATTGACGACTTTTTTTTTTTTTTTTTTCCTCATGGAGATGTTCAACACATCCATTCTGAGATTGCAGCACTGAATATTGAGTGCCAGACTCTGCTAGTTCACAAGCTCGGCACTAAAACTTATTTGAGTGAATAACAGAAGATCTAATCAACATTGCAGCTCTTTGCAGCAACTTGAAAATTGCTCTCTTTCAAACTGAGGTTTTGACACAAAAATGATTCATGTTTCAGCTCAGTGAAAACTCATGGCAAAATAAAACTAAACAAGGCTGAATACATGAAATATCCAACATGTGTTTTATTAGATTTAAGTTTGAATTATTCCAATATTCGTTCAATTAAAGTAGCATTTATGGTGTTCAGGGTCGCTGTGGGACTGAGGCTACATGGAATCACTGGGTGCAAGCCATCAGTAGCCATCGCACTCTCTCACACGTACACACACTCATCTGTAGACAATCCGCCTACAGCTGCTGTGTGGCAATGATACTACCCAGAGCACCACTGTGCATCACTATATTATAGTAGATTCATATTAACTTAATACAATATTAAAATCTGAAATAATTACACTATTCAAAAACACATTCAAGCAGAAGGGTTGACTCTAACTATTCACTCATTTCTAAAGGGATAAGATCACTTGCAGTATGTGCTGTTCCTGTCCAATAATCAACAGCCCAATCTCAGCCTTATTTGCTCCGGGAATGCTACATTCATGGAATTAAGGAGTGAGGTTGTGGCCCTGTGCTGAGGCTGAATGGACAAGAAAAGCCAAAGTCCAGATCTCCTGCACGGCCCGGATTCCTGACTGATTTGACACTTATTGACACTACGATGACATCCACACTGAACTGCAGCAGAGTCAGCCACACGACACTCCATTTTTGGGTTTGTGACTGCCTTTTGGACATGTGTTTGTGTGTGTGTGTGTGTGTGTGTGTGTGTGTGTGTGTGTGTGTGTGTGTGTCCAAAGAAAAGAAGGACAGCTGTCAAAGTGGCATGTGGTGAGTGAGGCTGGCAGGTGGGGCTTACACTCTCCTGCAACTATTCCCTCGCACTTCACACTGCACTGGCTCTGAATTAAAGCGCCACAATATACTGGAGCACACAATAACGGCCCGCACAATACCACCATTGCAAAATATGCAAATGAGCCTCTAACAGAAATTTAAATGTTTGATGGCATGGTGTGGGGTGTTTTGAGAAGTCAGGGCACTCGCATGATCCCACATACATAAGCATTGTTGGTCAAACTAAAGAGGCCAGTCTTTAATATGAACGTAAGAGTATTTTTTTTTATTTTTGCCCATAACCTACCAATTTACAGTTTTGTATTTATATTAATTCTGGGTTATACAAACGGTGCTGTTAATCCTGCCCTCTTTACAAAAATGCATGCAGGGTATCACACACAGTAAATATCCACAGTGTGTTTCCGCCTACAGCAGGTCCATAAAGTGAGCCATAACTGAGTCGCCAACTCAAAAAAAAATATAATAATAATAAATAAATCAATCACAATCACTCTTAAAGAATTAACACAGTTTAAATCATCTGCATTTTTGCAAAATTATCCACATAGTGCCCAATGAAAGCATGGCTTCTGTCCTGAGAAATATGTGCACCTTTAAAATCTCAGTACAATCTCAGAAAAAAATTAAAGAAATAATAAAAAACACACAGTCATTCGCTAAAAAGTTCTCAGTCTAAACGTCCCTCCAAAAGATACAGCGGCACCAGTTTTGTGCCTTTAAGGTACAGTGAACTCTGTACGCTTTCATAATAAAAGTGTTTTAAATAGAAAACAATAAAAGTCTGGAGTTGATATGAAATTAATTCAACTTAAACATCTACAATTGAACTAAAATACGGTCCAAATATTTCCAGTGACATTGAGAGCTGCCACCACAGTGAGAGCCTTTTAAGAATTTAAGTTAAAATTAAAGTAATACATTACTTTGGTAAAATCATTTCCATTAGTCAATTCAGCAAAAAAAAATTAATAATAATATTTAAATATAAATTAATAATAATAGTAATAGCTGTAAATACATTTTAAAAAAATACACAGACCTTTGTGTTCCAAAAGTGATTAAAAAAAAATACTAAATGTTGCATCACAATAAAAATAATATCTTTATACTGCTCACGTCCATTCTGAGATATTCTATAAATATCTGAACATATTAAATATACTGCACATAACTTAACAGTCGAACTGTTTACACAAAAACAACAGTCACATTAAAGTCACAATATGTGGCAGCAATCACAATCTGGTTCGACTCTAGCTATGGATGCAAATAATCATTATTCTCTCTCTCTCAATCTTCCCCTCTTCCTCGCTCTCACACACTCCCTCTCTGCAAACCCAACAGCGTCCAAGTAGCTTCAACAACTCACCTAATCGCCCCTTGAGCACCTGGCGAAACTTGGCTTGGTGAACAGAATAATGGAGAAGCCCTCTCTCTCTCTCTCTCTCTCTCTCTCTCTCTCTCTCTCTGACACACACACACACACACACACACACACACACACACACACACAGTCAGTCCTTCGCTGTGTGATACACTCCACAACGTCAGGATAACCCAATTAGTAACATCCAATATGACAGATTTCTGAGAGGACCACTCTTTTAAAACAACTCTGCTGTTTAAATGGTCTTCACAGCAGCGCCCACACTAAGTGTCAGAAATTTGGAGGTGACATATTTGTATAACCTGCTAATAAGGCTACACTGAATAGATGGGGGGAAACAGACAGTAAAATGAATTTAGATAATGTCGAATGGTAGAAGCACGGCCAGTGTGTGTGTGTGTGTGTGTGCGCCAGTGTGTGTAGGAGGCATTAAGCACATTCACAAGTGTAAACGTATGAAAAATACATCACAAAAATTCAGAACTAAACAGAGTTATGGAACCATATTTAAAACAATAACCCGCACGCACTTTCATTGGAACTTGATAAAAAATGCATGCCATATGCTTCTAAACAACCAGCTCAGAAGCTATAGTACATAATATAGTGTACACTACAATGATTTATTATGCATATGCCTCCCGAAACATGCTACGCTTCGAGTCAAAGAAACTTTGGCACTAGCTGGAGCTATTAAAATTACATAAAAGCTTCTGCGCCAAGGAATAATTTACCTGCCAGCCTTATCATTCTCTTTTCACGGCCAGAACAGGCCAACAAGCCGGTCTAAAGCTCACTCAAACAAGTTGGATTCTTTGTGTCTTTGTAACTGACCCTGAGGCAAGGGCTCAAAACAACAAACAACAGCAACAAGAAAACTCAGATGTCGGACTTGAAATCTCCAACTGTTTTTGCCTGTGCTACAAAAGCACTAAAGGAGAGCTCTCTCTGGCTACAAACTGAAGACTGTGGGGGAGGAAGGGTGGTGGGGGAAGTAGTCGCCCAACTTTTGGAGCTACTTTTGATATGCAAATGGTCGCCTTGGCGAACAAAAAAGAAACCCGCAAGAAATCACACCAAACTCGAAAAGCTTGGCAGAACAAATGGAAGGAGTCTGTTCGCCTTCCTCGCCACCTGAATTCGGACTGGCCCCGCCCACCAGCGCTGGGATTGGTGCAGAGTTCTCATTTAGGTGAAGGGCTTGCGAGTACGAGCCCGACGAATGTGGGCGGGGCCTGTCGGAAAACGGGTAGACGTTGGAACCTAACAACGGCCCGTTTGTGGAGAATTCCTTTCTGTCAGTTCGAAAGGGTGAAATGAATGAGGGAATGAAAAGCACCACTGAGTGACTGACTGAGTGGTGGGCTTCCTTTGAGCAATTAAAGGCCAAATTACACACAAATAATGTACTTATTTTGGCGTGAAGAAGAAAAACGTCAAAGCGGTTAAGTCTCTTCTTAAAATAGACCAACAGCAAGTTTGTTTTGTTTGCGTTTCCAAATGAAAAATCGCAGTTACTCGCCTACTGGCCGTTTTTCTCTCAGAAAGAGCTCTGGTTGTGTTGGTGTGCTGCCCCACGAGTCCACACTGGGCTTTATTTGGAAATACCAAATCTGCTATTCTCATTATCTTACTTGAAATATGGGAACGGACCGCTTAAAATAGGGAAAATGCCCTGGTTTGCTAAGCTACGGTTCATTGTTTTGACTCATACATTTAGGCTAGGCTACACAGCGGTCTCTATGTGTGTGTGTGTGTGTGTGTCACAACACACACGTCTGGACACGGGCAGCCCATAGCTGAGTGAATTATGCATGGGCAGTAAAATGATCTTATTTCTGCCGCAGCAGCAAAGCCCGAACACAGCGAACATCTCCAGACAAAACCCATCCACGCCTTTCTCCATTCCTTCAATCATTTAACCCCCCTCTAGGGCTTCGTGGCAAAGTTTCACCCACAGAAATCCAGAGGCGAGACCACGGTGTGTCCCAAAGGGCCTAGTTCTTCCAGGCGAGGGGCTCCTCGCGTCACTGTCCCCGCACTGGGTCTTTGCTCCATCTATAATCCCGTATCTATCGCGAACCTCTCTAATCCACGCGAGATTAAGCAGCTCCTGTCCGAGCCACATCTGGCCCTCCTGAGCCCATTTGCTTAAATTAAAAAGTCCCCGGATGTCTTAACAGTGTCTAAACTTCACAACAAACCCCCAGAAACGTCGCTGTGTTGTTGGCGAGAAGTCAACGGGACACAGCGCGGACTGACTGACTACAGACTATGGACCTGCAACTTCAGCTTGGTATCAGAGGGATGCAGGCTGTTTTACTCATTCTCCTCTCGGGAAAGAGAGCGCTGAGGCTCGGGTGCACTGTTGCATCCACGGATATTGCGATTAAAGGGACTACAAAGGAGAAACTATTTGTGGATTTAAAAAAAAAAGCAACGGTGCTAAAAAAAAATGTAATAAATAAATAAATAAATAAATATACACCCAAGGGTTGGCAACTCCTGCCCGCATCGCGATGTGGTCAAGTGTGGGGAAGCAGAAAAGGCCCGGCTACTCACCGAGGGTCCCAGCTTGTGCTCGCGGTGGTGCTTTTTTTTTTTTTTTTTGGATGCTCTCCTTCAGTCTCGATGTGCGGCGCAAAGCCCCGCGCGCTGCTGCTTCTTCTGCTGCATTGCTCTTCTTCCAGCACGAGCTCCTCGCATAAACTCCATCCCAAAACCGAGCGCGCGGAGAGGGAAACGAGAAGAAAACCAAAACAAAACGAAGCGGGTTGTCCTCCCTAACGCATCATGTCCACACTGGCGAGGACGAGAGAGAGAGAGACAGTGGAGGAGTGTGTGTGTGTGTGTGTGAGAGAGAGAGAGAGAGAGACAGTGGAGGAGTGTGTGTGTGTGTGAGAGAGAGAGAGAGGGGTGGAATGAGTGGAAGAGAGAAAGAGGGGAAGGGGTGAGAAAGCGAAGGAGACTGGCTCGCGCGGGAGGTTGGCTACTGCTCAGCGTCGACTCGCCATCGCTGCGCGAGGAGAGCAAAAAAAAAAAACTGCAGACGGAGTGTGTGAGAGAGAGTCTGTGTGAGCGTTAGTGTGTGTGTGTGAGAGGTGGAGGGACAAGGATAGGACCCGCGAGCTCGGACGAGGCTCGCCGTGAGTCTCTAGAACGTAGCGTGGCTGTGCGCGAAGAGTCCCGGTCGCGTGGAGCTCGCGGCGGAGCAGGCTGGGCTGGATTCGGACTGAGAGCGAGGCTTGAACGGCACAGTGCCGCGCGGCTGAAAGTCTCTCTGCTGCAGCGGCAGCTGCCTCGGATCAAACCTGCCAAAAAACCTGGCAAGGAGTAGCAGGCAGCAGGAGCTGGAGCTAGCTCGAGCTATACAGAGCACGAGCTGGAGTCTCTCTCTCACTCACATACACACACGCGCGCGCACTCAACTTCATTAGCCACCGAGCCCCAGCGCGCGCGCACACATGCAGACACGCACGAGGCAGGCGGCAATCCGATTCCGCACATCAGCACGAGAACATGGGACCCATGCTTGAAGGCATGCAACATGTAGAGCACATTGCATACATACCCAGAAGACGCCTACACGGGCCAAACAATGGGCCTCAGCGTGGTGTAGACTTATTCAGTACCACACACACACACACACTCATCCACAGCGCCTTCTCTCACTGGAAATTAGTCTGCTTTAAAAGGGCTATTAAAGAGAAAAATAGAGTGAGTGATATCACATTACACTCAGCCCAAGTGCAGTCAGCATTTCAGCAACTGCTTCTCATTCAGTGGATTATCGGAGCTGAAGAAATGAAGAGTGTTTGTTTTTGGGGAAATGTTAGAAGTGATGCCATTTCTAAAAAGTATCAAATGGACGTAAGACAAATCTGAATCGTTCAGTACATCATACTAGGACATGCGTGAAAAGACACATCTGATTCGCAAATATATAAAATGAAGAGTCAATAAGATTTGAGCATAGGCTGCATTAACTTAATCAGGTGACGTTAGCATTCCATCCACAATCAGAACTAACATCTGATTAGAACTTGAGTTCAGTCGAGTCCAAGCGATAAAACCAAAACGTGTTAATGCACAATACACAAGCTTTGTTTTCTTAAATGGGACACAGAGATGAAGTCATGGTGTGTTAGACTCTAAGCTGCTAAAACAGGTCACAAAACAAGACATAACATCAAGACACAAGAGACACCACATGGAGAAACCACGAGGCCTTGAGTGTTAAGAGAAGTTGTGTTATTCAGGCTTTTCTATTACTAATAATTCATTCATTCATTATCTGTAAGCTCTTATCCAGTTCAGGGTCGCGGTGTATCCAGAGCCTACCTGGTATCATTGGGCGCAAGGTGGGAATACACCCTGGAGGGGGCGCCAGTCCTTAACAGGGCAACACACACACACCTACGGACACTTTTGAGTCGCCAATTCACCTACCAACGTGTGTTTTTGGACTGTGGGAGGAAACCAGAGCACCTGGAGGAAACCCTTGCAGACACAGAGAGAACACACCACACTCCTCACAGACAGTCACCCGGAGGAAACCCACGCATACACAGGGAGAACACACCACACTCCTCGCAGACAGTCACCCGGAGGAAACCCACGCAGACACAGGGAGAACACAACACACTCCTCACAGACAGTCACCCGGAGGAAACCCACACAGACACAGGGAGAACACACCACACTCCTCACAGACAGTCACCCGGAGGAAACCCACGCAGACACAGGGAGAACACACCACACTCCTCACAGACAGTCACCCGGAGGAAACCCACACAGACACAGGGAGAACACACCACACTCCTCACAGACAGTCACCCGGAGCGGGACTCGAACCCACAACCTCCAGGTCCCTGTAGCTGTGTGACTGCGACACTAACCTGCAACACCACCGTGCCGCCCCTGAGAGTAATTAATGAGAGTAAATCATTTTCTTGAAGAGTTTTTTTGTGCATGTGATTGAACAGAAAGTCAAAAGTCAACAGGTGCAGCTTTCCCTTCTAATACAGCCATAGCTTCTCTCAACTGTGCCAATCGAATTGAGTGTTTACACTGTATGACCAGTTCACCTGAGAGGGCAGAGGGACGTGGTAGTGAGGACAGCCGAGCTGTTCAAGAGGAACCATCGGAGCAGGTCCTGTGCATTTTTTTCCGCAGTCTGTTGTAAATCAGTGTCATGTGTTCAATGAAACAAAACACGGATCTTGAGGTTCGGGCCTTTGCTGGGAGGATGTTTGAGCAGCTTGACCTCTGAGTGTTAACTGAATATCCCTGGCAGAGCATCATCAACACAAGCAAAAGTCTGGTCAGTTCTGTAACCATGTTTATTAGTAGATGAGTAAATAATGGCTTGTGATCTGAATTTTTGAGTAGTTTGACATGTTTTGTGAGAGTTTCCTCAGACTTGACAAAGCCAGACACAAATCTAAATTTAAATGTTATATGTAACTACTATCAGTGTGCGTTTACAGTGGTGTTCCCTTCACTGGCTTCCAGTAGCCTCCCACATCAGCACTTCCACTGGCCTTTAGTGTCCAAACTGTAGAGTCCTTCTCTGTCTTCAAACACAGACTGTGCAGCTTTTAGAGGAACACTGACCAGGACTTGGGCGGCAGAGTGGTGCAGCAGATAGTGTCGCAGTCACACAGCTCCAGGGACCTGGAGGTTGTGGGTTCGATTCCCTGTCTGTGACTGTCTGTGAGGAGTGTGGTGTGTTCTCCCTGTGTCCGCGTGGGTTTCCTCCGGGTGACTGTCTGTGAGGAGTTAGTGTGTTCTCCCTGTGTCTGCGTGGGTTTCCTCCGGGTGACTGTCTGTGAGGAGTGTGGTGTGTTCTCCCTGTGTCCGCGTGGGTTTCCTCCGGGTGACTGTCTGTGAGGAGTTAGTGTGTTCTCCCTGTGTCTGCGTGGGTTTCCTCCGGGTGACTGTCTGTGAGGAGTTAGTGTGTTCTCCCTGTGTCTGCGTGGGTTTCCTCCGGGTGACTGTCTGTGAGGAGTGTGGTGTGTTCTCCCTGTGTCCGCGTGGGTTTCCTCCGGGTGACTGTCTGTGGGGAGTGTGGTGTGTTCTCCCTGTGTCTGCGTGGGTTTCCTCAGGGTGTTCCGGCTTCCTCCCACAGTCCAAAAACACACGTTGGTAGGTGGATTGGCGACTCCAAAATGTCCGCAGTGTGAGTGAATGTGTGTGTGTGTGTGTTGCCCTGTGAAGGACTGGCGCCCCCTCCAGGGTGTATTCCTGCCCTGCGCCCAATGATTCCAGGTAGGCTCTGGACCCACCGCGACCCTGAACTGGATAAGGGTTACAGATAATGACTGAATGAATGAATGGACTTATCAAAACAGCTTGAATTTTCTTAATTTCCTAAATAGCGTTTCTATCCCCAGGTATCAGCTTTGTATTGTACTTTTGTTTTTCTCTTTAAGGTTCAGCTTGAGTCCTGTATCTAGCAGTGTCTTCTCACACCAGTATTTAGACTCTATCCTATTCCTACTGGTGAGCGTGTATCATCGGAACAAGATGACGCTTTGGAAAACAGTGTAATGTAAACGTAACAACAGAACTATGTTGAACTAATATAGAAACCATGACGGCAATAAACCCACACGGTTAAATGTTAAAATGTTGGAATCGCACTGGAGGAACCAGCAGCAATAATGTGAAACTACGCCAAGCCAAGTCCAGAGGAGGGCTGGAAAAGAAGAAAGGCACAGAGCGAGAGAGATACCAGGGAAACTGAGCCACAGGCTGCGCCACAATCCAAACCCAGAGCTGCCATTTCAACACCTCAGGCCAGAAAAAGATGTTTATGCAGGCCCTTATCCCCCACTAAGACGTACCTCGGCAAAACAGACCTGCTGATAATTCTGGGAAGCAACAGGATTAAGCGAGGTGAAAGGTAGAAACATCAAATGTGGTGGGGATGACTAGCAGAGGGGGGGCTTTTGAAGGGCTCTGGGAAAAGAAAGGCCCGTTTTGGCAGGAGAACATCTTTAGCCATAGTCAGCCTCACAGAAAAGCAAGGCAGCTCTACACTTCTCGGTTTGAAGATTCAGACGCAGAAAACCTCTTGAAGTTCAATTGTCAGGAGTGCGACTTCTCCTTTGAGGAGATGCAGAAGAAAAGGAATGAGAGTAGGAAGCATTGGTGGGGTATGGATAAGCAGGGGGGCTGTTAGACAGGCCGATTTCACTCGTAACGTCTCTGTCTTTGTTTCAAAGAGCTTCAGAAAGCCTGGGCTTGATTGCCTCAACCGGGTTAAGTACATACCCCAGCGACACGCCGTATTTCTCCATCCCAAAACGCCATCCTCTACACTACCACGGTTACACAAATACAAAAACAAACCCGCTTCAAACTGTTATTGTCAGAAGATTAATTTCCACTCCTGCTCGTTTGCCCCCCCCCCCCCCCCCCCTCCCACTCCCCCACTCTCCGGTCCTAGTGGGCTCCCAGGTCAGCGGGCGCTCTTACACGTGGCTTCAATAAAGGGAAAAGAAGGGAATGAAAAGGAAGGTGAAAAAAAGCAGTCTCTCTAGAGCAGCAACAGGGGGGAAACATGAATTGGGGTCAAATTCACCAGGTGGAAAGTGAGGGGGGGGATTAACAGAGAGCGCTCATGTATTCAGAGGCATAATTTTACATAATAAAGAATAGCAGGCTAAGTGAAAACAGATGTAACGCAGGTAATCCACCGCCACATTCTCATAGCGGGAGATAGAAAAAATGTTTATGCATCAGGCAGCAGTAACAGGGAGAGGTGTGAAGGCTTTATTCAGGCTGACTGGTCAAGGCATGGGAACTGGCCTTCGCTCCCTCATTTCCATGCTCCCTCTCTCCGTACTGTGTCACAATAATAAATCACCCACTTTAACCCTGTAACCCTCAGGCTTATTATTCTGTGATTCATCTTAAGACTGGAGCTATGTGTTAATCCAAGGTGGTCAATGTGTGGAATATTATACCGGAAAGAGATTTTCATTTGAATCTCTGACCCACGCGTTGGGTTCTTGCCCATTAACGACATGGAAACAAACCTCTTCACAACGTATGATGATAGCAACAGGGGCGAGTTTTGACTTCGGTAGAGCCGGCATTGGAAGAACACTTTCAAACATAGGTTTGGAGGTTTGATCTTCTAAGCTGCCATTTCAACAGTTATTTAAAATGGAATCAAGTTCAGTGTCAAGGTTGTAGCGCTGTTGATTTTTTCCCTCTATTTTTATGTACCTAAAACAAACGACTTATGGGCATTTTCAACATCTCTCCATCCTCCTACTTGTACCTCCCTTCATTTTCAGGTTATAGCCATTGAACATGACAAAAAACACCCAACTGACAGCATTTCATACTGACAGTACTCATCTACCTGCTCCTTCTATCATTTCATTCATCCCTCCATCCTCCCACAGGATCTCATCCATTTGATTACGCTTATCATTTTCAGTATTTCACCAGCACATTTGGTACAAAACCTGAAAAGCTTCCTTTATCTAGAACTATTGTTTTTCACTCCTTCAAAATAGCTTTTCATTTTTAATGCATCCATTTGAAACTTTTAAATGTTCAATTTATGATACGTTAAATTAAACATATGTACTTTATAATGATATCTATTCGGATCATAACTGAATATATGGCGCTTGTCCAGCGCATGAGTCTGGCTCTACACGGCTCGGCACGCTTGTCGCTTTTTCACTAGCACAGCTCGTCGTTCGTCGGCAAAACCCCCGTCTCTAACAGGAACCTCTGGCTTTGAAAACCACAACAACGACGGCAGTAAAATTAGGCGCTGTTTAGTCATCGTGTAGTCGCTTATTGATTTTGTTTTTTGTACTAAACCCTGTGCCCAAATTCTCACAGATCAGGTTTACTTGTTGCACTTCTGGGTTTTACTGGGAATTTTAATGTGTCGTCGGCCCAAGGAGCATATAAACCTCTTCAAAACACCTGGAGGTAATGTTTCGAGCTGCTGTTGTGAGTCCAATAAAAATAAACGTGAAAGCGACTGTAAGTTAGACTTTACAAGCAGCGGTTCGTGCTGGATTTGAATGAGCTCTGCATTTCGTGGTGATAGAGGGTTTACATGTCACTGTTTAGGATCTACTCTGCACGGATGGAAGCTGGAGTGAGCTGGAACTGAAAACGTACCCGGTTCCACGGACCAGGTGCCAGATTTGGCCAGTGAAAAAAGCGCCAATAGACAGTTTCATGCTGTTTTAATGGGGTTTGTCAAGCCAACTAAGTTTGTTTAGAGATTTTAATTTTTTAATTATTCTCGTTGATTTCTAATCTTCATTTAAACACTGGTGGGTTTCTTTTCCCTCTCAACACACAAACAACAAGTGTCAAGATTTCTATCACATTTCAGTGTTGAATGTTGATCATTGGGAGGGCGGCATGGTGGTGTTGCAGGTAGTGTCGCAGTCACACAGCTCCAGGGACCTGGAGGTTGTGGGTTCGATTCCTGCTCCGAGTGACTGTCTGTGAGGAGTTGGTGTGTTCTCCCTGTGTCTGCGTGGGTTTCCTCCGGGTGACTGTCTGTGAGGAGTGTGGTGTGTTCTCCCTGTGTCTGCGTGGGTTTCCTCTGAGTGACTGTCTGTGAGGAGTGTGGTGTGTTCTCCCTGTGTCCGCGTGGGTTTCCTCCGGGTGCTCCAGTTTCATCCCACAGTCCAAAAACACACGTTGGTAGGTGGATTGGCGACTCAAAAGTATCTGTAGGTGTGAGTGTGTGTGTGATTGTGTGTGTGTGTGTGTTGCCCTGTGAAGAACTTGTGCCCCCTCCAGGGTGTATTCCCACCTTGTGCCCAATGATTCCAGGTAGGCTCTGGACCTACTGCGATCCTGAACTGGATAAGTGCTTACAGATAATGAATGAATGAATGTTGGTCATTGGTCCACTGGGTAGAGGCAAAATATTATAACCCCAAAACAAGCTTTCACCAACTTTCATTTTTAAATTTTATAAAATTATATTCTAATATTAACTATTATAATAATACAAGTCGATGGTCATTTATTAGGTAATTTTCTTTAGCTTCGGTTACCTTTTTCCTAAAAAAATATTGTAAGTCTTTACAGGAAAGCAACTCACTTTTCTAAACACTTCAAATCTCATCTGATTTCTAACCGTGAATATAAATTTACATCATCCACTCTAATGTGAAAAACAGAAAACTGCTGATAAATGTATTGTATTTCTCAGAATCTCACTCCTGGAATAAATCTTTGAGATAGAGATTAACATTTCTCAAGTGAGGGAAAGTAAGTTTGGTAAGGTCAGCTACTTTCCACTTGCGTATAGATTAGTGCCCGAGCAAAGAGGTGCTTTCGCGGCCAGGTCATATAATATAAGGAGAGCTGTAGCAATTGCTCTGTGCTTCATAACCCTGACATATGCTTGAGCAGCAAAGAAGCAAAATGTCAAGCTGCGCAAGAGCAAAGCAAGCTTCTAGGATTGGTGGGGGTGGGGGTGGGGGTGGGGGGGACACCTTTTAAAAAGATACTTTGGTGTGTGGGTGCCACAGTGTAAAGAGCATTCATTAAATATGTGAATTTGACAACTTCTCTCCTTAAGTGTCAAAAAAGTGACTGCGTCTAAAGAGGAATCTCTGGGTTTAAGGCTTTTTAAACAGTCGCGGAATGCTCCTGAGGGAAGAAATTATGAGCCCGCACCAGCAAAACCACCACCACCACTCTTACCAGCCACGGCTTTGTTCTCCCTTTTCCCATACATGTGCTTTTCTCTCAAATATGTTGTTCCCTGCATGAGGAAAAACCTCACAGAGAAGTTCAGAAGAGCCTCATGCAGCTAATAAGAGGGTCCTCCGGAGTGTTGTGGTGAAACATGTCTCAAGTCATTATTCGGTGGTTGTGTTTATTAAATTCAGAAGAGACACACTCAAAGAGCATCCTAAGCCATGGAATGAGAAGTGGGGCTCTTTTTTTTTTGTTGTTGGAGAGGATGAGGGCTGGGGAGGTTGCCTGGCCAGTCTCCGGCTGTCTCGGAAAAGATGTTCTGTCAAGAGTCCGTAATGAAACACATTTCCACAGCTTTCCATAAGAAACGAAGCGAGCCCCGGTGCACGCGTCATCCTAAAACTCATCCCTCATAACTTACGCTGGCGTCTGAACCCCGTTTAGCCCAGCCTCATCAGACCTCCGGGAGGACACATGGGCCTTAAAACGGTGATGAAGCTGGAATTAAGTTAGCTTTAACCCAGGCGGCCCAGCCACCATTGATCCGTGTAAGTCAATGCGAATGATTCCATAATGCCCTTAACCTTAAGGGCGAAACTGAAATGAAAATACACCTCGATGCACCGACGGTCTTAACCCCGAGTTTAAAAAGGGAAATTGCACCCAAAGCAAGATGAAAACCTGGGATTAACTTTGCATCGGTAAAGAGGCTGTAGGGTACAGAAGGCAAAAGGTATAGTGCATTTAGGGACAATCGCTGACATCTAGCCACAGGACTCGGTTGTGCTGCATTTAGCCCAAAGCCCTTTATATTAATAAACACCTGAAGATGTGGTGCTACCTTAAACTGGTATAAACTAGCAGCTAACAATAAGAACCAAACCCATTAGATCTAAGGGTTGTAAGTTTACGAACAATGTTTTAGCGTAAATCCACTTCAACACAATACAATACAATTTTTTAATATAAAATTCAGAGAAGGTTTAATCACCATTTGTTAGCTTTCCAGTCTGCTTGGGTTCTGGAAAAAGGTCTGGTGTTCGTATGCAGCAGTGGCTCTGTAAATGGTAAACAAACTAAGTATCTCAGTCAAAACTGGCTTAGCCACAACCAAATAACAGCATCTGGAGGGGTTTGGATGGTGGAGAGACCCCCAAATGTTGAAATACAGACCTGGAGTTCCATTAAATTCAGATTTGGATTCCCTTTAAGAATTTAAGTCCTTGGGTACATGCTTTCACAGAGGGGGGGGGGGTGGAATCAGTGCTGCGTGTAAAAAGAAGAGGTTAACAAAAAGTTATAGCTGCTTTTCTAAAGTGCATTATAGTTGAAAAATGTGAGAAAAATCAGTGATGCTTTAAAATACATATGCAGTTAACTGTTTTCTATTTATTTTGTTTTTTTTAAACAATGTCAGCAGTGTCACACTTATTTCAGCATTATGTGACATGAAATATAAGCATGAAGATGTTCTGACATATTTATATCTCCCGCCACACTGCATAGTACGCACTGTAGGTCATAGAGTATATATTAGTAAATTAATATGTTCATGTCCCACTGTCTAACATTCAGTGCACAGTCTGTGTAGTAGTATTAGTTTTATAACTGATGCTACTTGGATTATGGGACACAAGTGTCCACATCATTGCCATTTTCAAACACTCAAAGATTTTTTTGAGTGACACTTGCAACTATACAACATTCTACAAACACGGTCTAGAATTACAATTAAGTGCACAATGGCGACGCAGTTATTGTGTTGTTGTTTGAACAATCTTTTTCAATATAGTTTTTTGTATTATTGCAAGTTATATCCACAAAATTGTCTACTATGAACAAATATTACCGTACTTTCTGTCAGGATTATTAAAATGCTATCTAGCCATTTATGTATTTAACTTTTACACCATTTACAAAGCAAAGCTTCTGAAGTGTTAATAGCCGCCAAGAGATATGACCAGATTCATTATATATAAGGTTGTCACTTTCTGACCTAATGTTTTGGCCCTAAGAAACATGTTGGAAACCTGCTGCAACAGGAGTCCAAATGTAAACTGGTGTTAAACTGACAGGTCGGACCAAATTGATGACCTCCAGTCGTAGCTTTCTGACCTAGCGCCTTAGTCCAAATTGACCTCCTCTAAGAAGTGCTGGAAAGGTAAATTGGTGCAAAAGGCACAGCTGCAAGCAAAAGGACCGAACCCATGACCTCTGGAGCTGTAGTTCTCTGACCTCTGGCCAGCCATTATGCAGTGTCTGTATAGAACGCACAGGCTCGCAGCCGTTTTAAGCGACAGGAAAGCTGCGTTAATACGCAGAGGAAAGCCGATGCCACTGAGCTATCTGGAAATGTCAGAGCAAATGCATTCCCTCAACAGCCTTATCTTCGCATTTGAAGAGCAGGCGGAGAGTCGCTGCAGCGTCAGGGTGAGATCACACGTCTGAATTCTTCCCTTTCACAAACCTGGACAAAAGGCCAAGCTCAAACAAACCCCGGCACAGTTCCTCCTATTCAAATTCAGTCCCACTGCAGAGACCACAGCACTGAATGACTAGCTGCTTTAATAGCGCCATCACAAAAGGAATTACGGCCGATCAATGATGTTTGTGACTTGATTGTGCATCAAAGCATCACTCATCACCACCACGGTTAACAATCCGGTGTGGATTTTGATGGAGGAGGGTTTGAAAGGGGGGTTTTTGTGTCTACTCGTACCAGCCACACATTGTGTTGCACTCAGGGAGCGAAAGGGACTGTACTGTGCTGTGGAGAGTGTGCGGAGGGCTTGCCAGTGAAAGAGGGCGGAGGTATCCCAAAAAAAAAAAAAAAAAAGGAGGTCTGTTGTGCGTCTGGCGATGGTTTCTTTTCTTCCCCTCCTCTGTCTTTGTGCAGAGACATGGCCAAATGGAAACAGATGCTGTTCGATGCTGTCCCAGCGGAGCCAAGGCGAGAGAAAGCGAGAGGAGGAAGAAAAGAGGCAGAGAAAGAGAGCCAGAGTCGAAGAAAAAAAAGGAGAGAGAGGTACAGCAAATAGATTTGCAGCTTCTGATAATTCAGTTCCTCAGCGGCTGACCCCCCGTCTGCTCCGTTCAGCTCCGACATACGTCCTAGAGTCTTGCGTCGAGCTGCAAGGTTTTCAACGCGAGGAAGGAGCTTCTGAAGAGTCCCACGGGAGCTCTTACGAGGGGCAGCCTAAGCACCAGCTCAGTTTGGTGGAGCTGGAAAAGCACAGTGCCTGTGGATAGACCAGATCAGCATGTTTGTAAACACTGAGGTTGGCTTTACTTCCAACATGCAATCAGCACGAACAGAACCAAGACAACACTAGCAACGAGGTCAAGTCCCATTCTGTTTGTGGCTATTGTGTCACACAATGTATATTTTCCAGCTTTCAATCATTCATTCTTCTGTAACCGCTTCATTCTGATCAGGGTCCTACATGGAATCTTTGGGCACAGCAGACCATCACAGGGCACCACACGCTAACGGCTCACACACTCAATACTGCACAAACAGCACACTGTGGGAGGGAACCAGAGCACCTGGAGGAAACCTACTCAGATACAGAGAGAACACGCTAAACTCACTTTAAATACATTTGGAGCTAAATTAATCCCAGTGAAGTTTGCAAGTAAATCCAACAATGATTTAATGCCTACTCTTCCCAGGGCAAATAAAATCACCAAGAACTTCTGTAGGTCTATAGGCATACAAAAAAATTGCTCAATTGTCATTTTAATACTACACTACAGTTACAATAAAATGACAATAGCAAGCTCCACAAACTTGGAGAACACCAACTCTAAGTGTGTAATCAGTTGGGTCCAACCTGACACCTCTGAGAGAACCAGTTATGCTCTTTTGGACCCCAGGGCATGGATGACTGTGACATCAATAGGGATTGACCTCCAAGTCATTCATTTTAAATGAGACCAAGTGTCACACAGTGAGTGGTAATACTAGCACGAGCACTGCAAACAATCTGATCACGCCAAGTAAGATCAGTTCTGCCAAACGTCTCAACTATACAACGACGCAAGGTGAGGATTAGAAAAATCAGAAACAATGTTCTCATCCTGTAGACCACGCTGCACTGACCTTGACTTGAAAAATTTCTTCCATTGCATTGAAGAGAAAGCTGATCACAGCCTGTGGGTTCGACAGTGCTCTAAGGGAAGGGAGTCTTTGATTATATTCTGAAAATTCAGAAACAAATGTTGTGGTGTAAGAAAACGTCTTCTGATTTTATAATCATTCATTCATTCATTGTCTGTAACAGTTCAGGGTCGCAGTGGGTCCAGAGCCTACCTGGAATTATTGGACGCAAGGCGGGAACACACCCTGGAGGGGTGTCCTTCACAGGGCAACACACACAGATTCACTCACACACTCACACCTACGGACACATTTGAGTCTCCAATCCACCTACCAACGTGTGTTTTTGGACTGTGGGAGGAAACCAGAGCACCTGGAGGAAACCCACATGGACACAGGGAGAACACACCAAACACCCGACAGACAGTCACCCAGAGCAGGGCTTGAACCCAAAAGGTCCCTGGAGCTGTGTGACTGCGACACTACCTGTTCGGCCACCGTACCTTACTATGCCTAGCTATTCTTGAATATTTCCATCTGAAAAAATACCACCCCCTACATTCAGTCCTCCTTTCAAAGTCGCTCCCAAATATAGTTACGGACACACTGCCTGGCTACAGCCAAAGGAGCTTTAGAGTTCTGGATGGAGTAGAGCAACATGACTTTTCAGTGTAACCTGTTATATCAGGGGTATTTTCTCTGCCATCCTTGTGCTACTAGCTCATTAGCTTTCAGCAGTGTGTATACAGTTGAATATGAAAAGTGTGCAATGTGTAGTGTATGTGCATGCAGGTAGGTAGGGTTGCTTGAATTAGTTTAGAGTTGCAGTATGCCACGATTAGCCCACCATTGCATTTCAAGTTTTTTCTGGTTGATTATTTTTCCAGCTCTTTTTCATGAAAGGTGGGACTTTGCCTGTAAAAAGACACCACGTTATGTATTAGCCTTCCCATTCATTTTTTCCAAAAGTGACCTTTCTCTTCCTGCTTTATAACCCCTCAGGATTAGCAAAGAATCGCGTCGTGCCAATGCAGCTCTACAAGTGTTACCCAAGCAGAAGCGAGTTCTTTGTTGTTATGACGTATAGCTGGATTTGCGTGCTGCTAAAATGAATCTGTTGTCACTCAAGGCCAATTTATAGAGCTGTCTGTCTCTAATTTTAGCGTCAGGAGCGCCAAGGGCCCTCTGTACAGTTCAGCCATGGCACACGTAGGCGCAATAAATCACGACACTAGCTGAGAAAAAGAGGCCGGGCTGCACGTCCCTTCATATTCCACACCGGCTCGTTTCAACAGCGACGTTTTCATTAAAGGAAAAGAAGCTCAGTCCGGAGAGAATCGAAACAAGAAGCGTTGCATAAATCATCATCCTCACACCACTGTTGATGTGAAACCTTTCCATTTTGAAGCTGCTGGAATTGGAGACACACTGCGCGAGAAAAGAAAGGAGTTAGGCTCCACTTCGTTAAGTGTTTGATAAAGACCTTGTGTGGCGCAGACGAACAAAATCCTCTGCTGCATTCACAGCTGTAAGGCTCAAGGTTTCAAAAAAGTACAGCTTCCCCCAGCTCTGTAACTCAATTTATCTGGCTTCTTGTGTGTTGGTTTGACTTAAAAAAAGACAGAACACGTCAGTACACAGTGCATTAGTGATACGCTCCATTAACCTCTGAGTTTCTGCTCTTTTTTGTTTGCCACAGAACACTTTCTATGCATTTTTGTGTGTTTTGAGACACAAACCCAAAAATCCCTCCAGTGAAGAACAGCAGGGTACTTTAGTGCCTAGGGAATCCAAGATTTAAACAAATCTATGTAATACGCAAGCTAATGGTTCATAAAACATATGGCACACTATGTTAGCACACACTGTACCCTGTGTAATAACTGCATAACAACAGAAAGGTTTAGTCAAAACTGTCTGACCGTACACGGGGCTTGACCAGCTGTCGGCGCACTGTAATTTTCTGGCGTTGAATTTCAAAAACCACCAGTTTCTCTCCATGCTGCACACAATAATCCTCCAAATCTGGCTTTCATGCCTTGTAGACCGGCTAATAAACAAGTTTAGTCCACTTTAGGATATAAATACCAGGGCTTGTTTACAATTCTTTATTTTGAGGACTTTGGGTTTTAGAGATTTGTAAAGAATACTGTGAAGATACCTTTGAAAAAGTCCAATTTAAATATTAATACAGTACATTCATAATCACCAACACTGAAAGCACATTTAAATGGTTTAAACGAAAACTCACATATACTTTTGGATACAATATTATCCACAAGAACAGAACAAATAGATGCACATGCTTTTGCAGCTCTATTTCTTTTACAGAATGCAATTTCACATCATTAGCTATTTGCTGAACTCCTCATATCACATACAGTTCCACCATGTCTTGATTCATGTCCATTTCACTTCTGTTATATTTTGGTCGTGTGTGTTTTTGTTTTCTTTGCCATGTTTGTTTTTCTGTCCTGGAAGAGAACGCAAACTGCCCAGGTCTGTCACATCAGCTAAGAGATTTCCCAGCTGGCTGGCATTGTGCTATGTAATAAAGGGGAGGGAAAGGGTCATCCTAGACACCCAGAGAGAGTTTGGCCAGCTGTGCTGTCTAGGATTTCTCAGGAGATCACTGAGGATCAACCCACTGATCTCCTGATAACAGCCAGTGTTTGGACTGCTGGGCCACTTGGGAACCATTTTCACCAAAAACATTGTACAGTGTTAATACACAACTATTTTTAACACTCAAATGGCAGTTACTTCTCTTTAGGAACCAGAAAACACCACGGAGCCGAATCTGTGGCCATGCTCTAATTTATGACAACATTGTGAGGTTGCTTTGTAACCTGCTATTAACCTGCCAAAAGTGGGTGGTGTCTTTTTTTTTTATTGTAGATGCCACCTCCAAGCCCCATGTTTAAACACACTGTGTTATCTTCGCAGGAGGCCATCTCCCCCTCTCAAGGTCTATCCCCAGTAATAACGTAGAGGAGGTACAAAGAGCTGTTCCAAGGAGAGAAGTGATACAAAGACGAAGCGCCCTGAATTACCACCAACCCTCGGCTCTGACTGCAGAGTGCGGGGAGAAGTCAGGAGAGAAGCCAGAGGAGATTACTGGTCTAGATGTGACTATGGTATTGGAGGAGAAGGAACAACATGGAGGGGGGCTACACCACACCAGACTTTCTCAGTGTGGCCCCTTGAGGTCTAAGCATATGGCTGATATTGACTCTCACTCATCTAGCTCACTGTCACTGTAGCCATTCTGCCCACCACTCTCTTAGAGGGTGGGACTCTGCTCAAATGAAGGGTACTAGTGCTTACTAGTTCCAACATACAAGCTTTGCTGGTCCTCAGACACCTCTACACTCAACAGTTTAGTGTTCATCTGGCTGTATCATCCCTGATAGACACCCCTTATAATAAGTGATTTCAGCTCCTGTAAAGTGCACCTATACACATAGCTTTTATAATATCCACAAAAAAGCAGGAAATGAAATGGGATGCTCTGGAGGACCTCATGTTCAAGGCCAAGTGCCAACTAGAGAGACATTGTCTGGAGTTATGGAGCTCCATCCAAATCTCTGGGATGAACTGGAATGGATTTTGGGATCCAAAAGTATATATATAATGTGTGTGTGTGTGTGTGTGTTAATATATCTCTATATCATCTCCAAACATTATATAGATACACACACACACATTAATTTATTTTATTAATGTATTAGATCATGGCAACAGAACATGCAGAGCTGGCTAGTTTTCCCATTGCACTGTCTGTTTAATAGTTTAACCTTTTTTCACTGCTTACAGGGCTGACAAGCACAACCCAGGCCCTGTATGAGAGCTCTAACTCTCAGCCTCACACTGGAGGATGGTGACCACGGGGAGTGTTAAAACCATGACTAAACTTCACAAAATGCAGGAAACAGGCCTAAACACCGCCACACAAATACATCACTTTACATCTAAGCAACCATAGACAACTGTAGGAACATCAGAACGCGTTTAACGACCAACACAGAGAGCATCAGCGCATCATGGGATGCATAACTCCATCTGCTACTCTCTCCTCCATGCCTTTCTCCCACACACATACACAGTCCAGTGTGTGCTGCTCACTCTGTGAGGGGAGGAACTTCACAAGATCTTTGTGGAGTCAGCAGTTTTAATTTTCTCAGGTTTAAAGACATTTTCTAGATGTTTGCATATTTCTGTTATTTGCTTTAGGAATACAGTTCCATGTGTTTCATATCAGACTGTTCAGAACAATCTCAGATCTCTCTGTAATGAGGCTACATTTTATTCGCAGCAGTGTGGAAAGAGGTGTGGAAAGCCCTAATGCTAAAAAAGTTGAAATCCGACTTGAGAAAGCTTTCAGATCGCTTGTGAAGACGTACAGTTGCACCAATGTCGTGTTCACTCAATTTTACACAAACAACCATGATAAGAGGCAGATAATGGATCCCAAATCTTATTTTTAACCCTACACCTTATTTTCAAGTGTAATTCTTCCCCCTGGAACTAAGTTACTTTTTATGGAACTAAGAACTTTTTATAAAATTCTGAGGATGTTTCCTCACCATTTGTTATCTCTCCAGTCGGATTGCATGCTTGAAATGGGTCTAATGTTTTTACAAAGCCCCAATGTCTGTAAATACATAAAAAAACAAACTGCCTAGGTCCAGTATGCTAGGCTTTCACTCTCTGCCCAAGGCACAGCAAAGGCAGCTGGTGATTTTAGACAAAGAAAAGAGCTCCAAACTTTTAAAAGCATGAATCGAGATGAGGATATTGCTCTATTCCTGTTCCATAGGTGGGTAATGCTTACTTTTTTTCCTGTTTCGAATTACGTAAAGTGGAAATGTCCCCAAATTCAGGAGACTGCTGACTGCAGTACTAAAATTGCTAAAAAAAACTAAATAGTTTCTGTGGTAATTCCCCCTCAAACATACCATTCCACCATTGATGAGGAGATTCTGAACGTAAACAAACCAGAAAAAAAGCATTTCCCCACAATCACAGACATCCGTTTTTAATTGGACTATCGTTCAAGAGCCCAATACTTCAACAGAACAGGAGTGAAACATACTCATGTGCTGTTTCATAACAAAGATATTAATAAAAATATCAATAAACATTGAATTTGACACAGACACATTGATAAACACTGGAGATTAAACCTTAATAAGATCTCCAAACTTCTGCTGAATACATGTCAAGTTTCTCAGAGAAATAGATTACAACAGGGAATCTGGGGATAGGGAAAGTTGGGTGCGGTTGTGTATTTTGGATGCAACCGAACACAGCAGAAAGTAGAAAAATAAATAAATCAATAAATAAGAATCATGAGCATGAACTTGTAAGAAGTTTTTGCCATTTGTTCTCAATGACCTTCAGTTTGACTTTATCCTGACAGTTAACGGCAGAGGTGGTGGGCCTGGAGCCTGAATCACAGCACTAGAGCACACCTCTGCATGGATAAGCTGCGCTCTCGCTGGTTGGCTAGTTCCCTGAGGGTTGGCGTTCCCCTTTACGACATCTCACAATAGCTTTGAGCCATTATTGCTCGGTCGGCGTGCTCGACTCCTTATCACTTAGCACTTACCTTCTCTTAGCGTCTCCTATGGCGAGTCTGAGAGTCAGCCCACTGAGCCGTGTGCATAAAGCAGCAGAAATACGACTGGGCTGTCAGAAATTATACAAGCTGCCAAACCCTGACATGCACATACCATTAGTCTCTATGTGCGAAGTGGTACGAGCGTTCATTTTCGAGCAGCTGCACTCGTAAGTTTTAACAAGACAGCCTCACAGACCTTTACTTTTGTGCTTCTACAAGTGTTTTTAACACCGTACAGAGTGCGTCGACAAGGCGGGAGAACATTCCGGCACCGTATCTCTCCCATCCAAGCAGAAATTCCTTTCAGAAGCCGAGCTGGAAAAGACAACTGGTTTTGTGTGTTTTAAACCTGAAAATACAATGAGAGCAGATCATGTAATATTTACTTTCTGCTCCAACTTGTCAAAGCAGTCTACCTTCAAAAACCGGCTGCAATCTTTAAACCACCCAGGAGTGTTTCTTTCTTTGTGTTTTTTTCTTCTTCCTCTTTTTTTTCCTCCTTGTTGTCTGCCAAGGCCCAAAAGACCTTGCCTTTACTTCAAACAAGCAACTTCAACAATTACAATAACATTAATTTCACACTTCTGATTTCAAACACTATCTCCTATATTTTATTAAACGCAGATCCTCTGGAGAGCCCACTTTGTCGAGGTGCTCACACATGCAAATGTAATTACAATGACAAATGCAAATCCCCCCCCCCCCACTATTATAAAAACCATCAAGAACGAGATTATTAAATAAGAAAATGAAATGTCCTAAGCTGGAAGTTGAAATATGAACAATTATGACAATGGCAAAAATGACTTTTCAAATCGGACTTTAAGGTAATTAACTTTATGCATGTTTAAACACTCACTGTCAAACGCCCAATATATTACAACCTTCACATATTAACGTTAGTTTAAAGAAGTAGGCGGCTGGCTCATTTTTTGTTCCTTAAATAAAGGTTACATTTGGTTCCATTGATACCATTTCACAGACTGTACTTCAAATCAGTCCATGCAATAATGCAATATCATGGTGTCATAGTTAATACAAATATAATACTAAAAGACCATACCTACCAAATGTTGTCATACGTACATTGACACAAGCAGAACACTGCTGTAACTTTCTGGACTTTGCTGTTAGGTTTCCAGAATAAGTTTGGTTTTAGGGTTAAAGGCAAATTACAGTTCTCACAGAAAAACCAACTCCCCCTTGTGTTTGTTTTCATTCAGAAGCTCAACATATTTTAAGGTTGAATACACGTTTGAGGAAGAAGCTGATTGAAGCTTGTTTGTGGTTGAACACAGTTTTATTCACTGTTTAAATTATCACAGAAACTCTTCTGTAACTCGATGTATATCATTTTGTAACAGTCTGTGTTTACTTTCATGGAAAGTTAGTGGTTGCACTCAGTTCCACATTAAGAAAAAAAAAAGAAAATTATTATTTTTACATATAGACCTAGATAGGTGTATTGAGCGTGAACAAAACAACATTCTGAACACTTTTCGTGCTTTTTAATGCTCAAAGGTCTATTCACCATCCAAATCCCTCTCGGCCAGTGATGCACAAGGAGACGGACTGAGCCAGTTCAGACTCAGACACTTAGTTTGTTTCCCATTTACCCAGCCAGGGCTGCGTACAAGCACTGGTCCGTTTTCCCAGGCACAGACAGACTAGTAAATGTTGAATCATTCTCTGAATTTAATAAAAAGTGTATTGGATCAACATAAGAACATTGCCTTTAAGGCTGTTTTTTCATATTGGGTTGCCAGATATTCATGTCTCATTCATACACATTTTATCAATTCTGGGCATGGTCTGTTAATATAAAATATGTACATTTTCACCATGATACCAATCATGACATCAGCGTTGCTCTGCAAACTTCAAAAGCAACAGGGATAAATGGAACTGCTCTCAGGAAACACACCCTGAGGGTTACTAACATTTATATAGAGAAATACATCCTTCTTATTGGTCTAAGAGTCTAAACATCTGTAAGTACAGACCATCCCTTCATCACTGTCATAGTATAAGGGAGGAATAAAGAAGGAGAAAGTATTCTGAGAACTTGTGCTGGACATCTGTGTGGCTTCGGCTTTGAGCTTTTTAATTTGATGGACAGGACTGACAAAATGGTGGTGGGGGTGTGAAAACTTCACAGGAATCAGAAGGGTATTGGGACATTCATAAGATGTCAGACTGGAAGGGAAAGAGACCTCGGGGCTGTACTTCCCATCAAATTTGAATCATTTCATAACTTCACATCGCAAGTTGGACTCCTGGAGGTGCCACAGCTATTTGAAATTTACAAGAGCATATCTGCCCTTCCTTCTTCAGAGTGGAAGCCTGATTATCATCAGCATGATGCTAATAAAAACACTCGTCTATGATAAAGTAACTGAAAATGCAGTAAGTGTTCTCCTTCAAGTATGTTGAGCTCTTCAATGACATTGCAGTTGCATTTATAAGGTTTAAGAGGTCTGTTGAAAAGAGGTCAATAGTACTGTTAACTAAACTCAATGCAACATCAAGACAACGAGATACTGTGCCAATTCAGAGATCTTATGCAAGGATGACAAATCAAACTGTATGTTTGTATCATCCGTTGTGTACCACGAATACTCCCAAATCAAACACTCACACTTTACAAAGGTAATGAGTCTGAATGGCATCGCATCTCACACTGTGGAAGAAATATAGTGACATACTATCGACTGGAAAACTCCATTCAGTATAGTTGAGGCACCCTGTTTATCTGAAATATTGTGCCATTAGAAGACACATTGGACCTACAGGTGGCTGGGAAGGTGAGGACAACATGGTTTGTCCATTTGTCAAGAGAAAGGACTAAAGGTAAACTATGTTTCTGACTGCACCTGTCTGTTTTTCAACTTGATTTGAGCATGTTATTGTGATGTTATTGTATTACTTGCCTTCAACTATTTTTACATAATGTGTTGCCTTTGTGCCTTTACTGTTTTAATATGCTGTTCAAGAAGGTAGCTGTACAATACATTAAAAATGAGATGAACCATATCAAAAGATTGACTAATTGACAATTCCCAGGATGATTAGCAGTGTAATTAATGTGTTTGTTTAGATTCATGTGAAAATCTGGTGACCCAGCATGAGCAATGAGCCTTAAAACATTACCTAGGACTAACCCTATACATGATCTTAACCCTAAACCTAACTCTTAGCTCAAAAAGGTTAGAAACAACAGCATTTTAACATTCCCTTAATCATCACTGAGCATGCATTAACGGTGCCAGTGGGGCTAGGTACAGCCTTAATCATCAGGGAGGGGGTGGATCTGGGACATCAGACTTCATTGTTGAACCTTCTGGATGTGTTGTGGGTTTAATTCAGCAAAACACTGTTGAGGGGAGGTGCCTGTCTGATGACCCCTGTGAAGAGCTAGTGATGCAGTGGGTGGTTTGGGTACTCAAGGGCTGGGCTCAATGAGTAACCATAGATGTTAAGGGTCGTTGGTTGCTGATCGGATCATAAACGGCCACAACAACCTTAGGGTGTAGCTGTAGGATTGGAACAATAGAAATTATGTGGCTGCCGGTAGGAAGAGTGTGGGGTGGGCCCTATGTAAAGCTCTAATGAATTGGCATAGGATATTTTACATCTCATCTTGTGTATGATTATTATAATACTTATATAATACTTACTAAACCTTACCCTAACCCTAACTTAACTGTAAACCTAACTCTAAGCTCCCAAAATATAGAAAGCTATCACTAACACTTAACCCTAAACCTGAATGTACAAAAAAATTGTACCATAGTTTGGAGTCCATGTTAATTAAATATGGTCTTAAATGGCAGTGTATGTCCAAGTTGCACAACATCAAAAGACTATATTCCCTCAAGACCACATAGAATTAGAGATAAACTTGAGACATCCAAATGGACAAAGACCAGTAGCCAAGACAGCAGGGTTGTCTACTTTGCTCTGAGACAGCCATTACATAGCTGAGACAGTAAGCTGTATGGCATCTATGCTGGGCATTTTAACAGGAGTGGTCCACATATAGTGGTCAGCAAATGGCACTGGAACAAGAGCTAGTAAACAGAGGAGTTCCACATTGAAGTTTTATAATAGCAGCTGTCCCCAGGAATATGTCTCAGTAATTTCCAGTGTCACAGAAAAATGCATTAACGCAGCGAGATGATGTTTCACTGCTGAGTGGGACAGTAATTCTCATTCTCATATTTAACATGACCTCATTGCTCCAGCATTTCATTGCCTTTCCTTCCACACGCAGTGGAGAAAGTACAGAGAGACAAGGACGTCTAATAAGCTTTACAGGATGTCGATGAAGTTTATAAATTGTTTTATAAATACGCCATTAGCATGAGTCTCAACATCCGAGCTTCATTGCGTCTGCCTTTGTGTATGGCTTGGTGTCTACGGTGAGGTCATTGCGATTGGACCTAAACGTGTGGGGGTGTGGGAGTGTGAATTATTCTTTTGTTTCTCAATCCTGCTGCTCTTCTCTGCGTGTTTCCGCCCTGCTCTTCATATGTACACCATGTGCCGGCACGCCCAGCTCTATAATGCGTTACCGCTAGCGCTGAAATGGCTCGTGACAGGTACTTTAGGCCCGCGCAACATCTCAGCCCATCTGAGACTACAATAAAATGTTTCACATCAAAAGCATTCACCCCTCAGCAGGCACCAGACTGTCTGACACTGGCTCAAATTGATTCTTAATCGGGTTTGTATGGACCCAGACCCCTCGGCCAGCCAGCATCGCGAAACACTCGGCCGGCACTGGTTCCGTCTCTGCTACTGGATACACGCTAACGTACACTCATCTGCGTGGAAGGACGGTAAGTAAGTGGATGCCATTTTGCTAAACAATGGTCATTAGGAACAGCATATATTTTTGTTGCATCAGGTTTTCTGAGATTAATTCCCCTTGTTGATTATAGGGTCATGGTAATTCAAATAATATGAACATTTTAAATATTTTAAAAATTACTTATACACAACGCTGGTGGTGCAGGACCTTGTGTTTATTTTAGAATGAGGATATTAATTGGTAGATATGCCCCTTTACTGCAGCACTATTTTCTTCTGATGCTGGAACACTGTTAGGGAAGTTTTGACTGCATTCAACTACAAAAGCATGAGCAAGGTCGTGTACTGAAGTTGGCGGATTCATTTTGGATTCCAATTGAACAATTCCATTCAAATCAATTCAATTATTAACTTACCACTGACACAGGTCTTTAACTAGAACTGTTCACTCTCCACCTGTTTCACACTCTTCTATAATAGCACAGCTCTTATCACATCACAGAAAATTACTACATGAAACACTGCCTGATACCTGAGAGATAAGTCATCTTTATAGCAGAGAGGCTCTGGCAGGGTGCTATAAGCTAAAAAGTCCCAACATAAATCATTGGACATTAAGTACCTCTGCTTTTGAATTGTAAATTACACTACAGATATCACAATCTCTGGCTCCCATCACAATCACTGTAAAACTATGTGTTGGTCAATTTCTCCACAATGAACTATTTCACATTAAACCACTCTGAATATTTCTGTTCATACCTCAGCCATAGATGTACGTAGAGCTTTAGCAAAACCACTGGAAATCCCCCTTTAACTTCTCTGATTTATGGCGTCAGGAGCATCTGAATGTTAAAATCAGGTGGATGTGATTAGAGCGGCAATAAAACTCTGCAGACGTTTAGTGCAGCCCTTCTGTTTTGGGACAGTAAATCAATTTACTCTGCATTACCACTCTGAAAACACAACGTTCATGTTCATTGGAACAAAGTCTGCACTGCGCCCAAATCTTACACTTCTTATTTTACTGCAACTGTCTTAATGATGGGAAGTAATGTTTATGTCCTAATAGACACCACTCATTGGTAAGTTTAGCCTCACGTTGTACACAACAGATTTAATCTCCATAGAAATACATGAAACATGCTCTGTGCCAAGTGGGAGTGTACAAAATCCCTCAGCACTGGGTTGGGAAACAGTAAACCCGCATTTGTTGGAGTTGGCTTGACTTGGTGACCTTGAGCTACTAATCTAGCAGCAGTGCCTCCATCTTATTCACTCTCTTGAGGCTAAAGGCAATCGAATCTTCAAAATGTAAGGCCTTCCCAAAATTAGGGTTGATACTTTACTGAAATGGGGGGGACACTAGTGGCTGCATTTTATAGCATTATATGCAAGTGTAATAACTGTGTAATAACATGCAACAATAATCACTGTTAAAAATAGGTTATACCAGTTCAGGTTACGCAACTACAGAATTGTATTAATTCATGTAATTTTACCATGGTTTCCTAGTAATAATACATAGTTAAATGTAATTATATGAGCAACCATTGATGCCTGTGCATTTTGTATAACTGCAATACACCTATTTGGACAAAAAACAAAGTAAAAGCGTCGTTTTTTTATCAAGTACCTGTAATAACTGTGTATTTACAAATAACGATACAATGTTATAGATTAATTATATTAACTTACGTTACGTAAATACTATCCATCCATCCATCCATCCATTATCTGTAACCGCTTATCCAATTTAGGGTCGCGGGGGGTCCAGAGCCTACCTGGAATCATTGGGCGCAAGGCGGGAATACACCCTGGAGGGGACGCCAGTCCTTCACAGGGCACGTAAATACTAAAGTGAGCTAATTCGTGTAATTTTGCCAGTGTTTCTTAATAATTACCACAACATTGTGTAAAACTTGAAGTTGATCATTTTTACCCTATCCACCTATTGGTACAAAAATGTGTGACTAATGTACCTTATAACACAATCACATGAATATTAACAAAACCTGCAACAGCAATACAGCTGTGTGTGTAACTACACAGTTATAACAGACAATATAAAGTGTTTCCAAACTACTTAATTTTGGATGTGCAGGTGCCCAAAAAACCTTAGAGGGTTTGGTTTTAACTTATAACCACTGGAATGCTGAGGAAAGTTGTGACACTAGCATCACCAGGTAGGGAAAAATCTCTTCCTTCCTGCACTTTCCTCACAACGGTTATATGAACCAGACAGTTACAACTGAAATATTTCATTTTGGTTTTCAGGGCCATGTTGCATCAGCTCAAGCCAAATGTGGCCCTAACACAGGGAGCAAAGCACATGTCTTAAGGCAGCTCATTGAAATCACTTAAGAAGATATTACCATCACATAATTAGCATTTTATCACAGGAACCTTTCTGTAATTTCCACCGAGTTTCTCCAAAGCTTGTCGGCATGCGTCCGAGTGTTCCGCCACAGACGACTCGCTCTTTGTACGTGCACACATGCTAGTGCGTAATTACACATCCGGAAGGCATGCTTATGCAAACGAGGGCCAAAATCAGGTTTCATGAGGACCCTCATCAGTCTGTCACAGTTAGAGCAATATTGCAGGCACTTTAAAGGGGATGTCATTAGTCATGACGGACGGGGGGCTGTCACTTTGGCCCAGCAGTGTGGCTAAATGTCTTTAAGGGAGTCTGCTCTCCTCTGACTGCCATTAATCACCCCGTACCTGCTCCGTTAAACTCAGGGCGCTTGCGTCTGCCAGCAGGGGGGGGAGGTGGGCTCACTCCTCATTTGACTTTCTAACACACTCCTGCTGCACCAGCATGCACACCAACGCACACACGGTTGCCTGGCATCTTAGACATATTACACTAAAATTGCGTGGAACTTGTGTTTTTCCTCCACTTTGCTTTGACTTTAGACCTGCATTCCAGAGCAGATCAATACGGAGGGTGTTTACATTCCACTGGAAATACTGTGCTCTTCTGTAAGTCCTTTCACACTCCAAAGAACCCCGTCTTTACTGTTTTTATACTGTTTTATAAATATCATCAGGAAACTCTTATTCCACATTGCTTTGATCGTATTCATGCATGATCAAGCAGATCAATACCCACAGTGTGAATTATACAAGGACAATCACAGGGTCAACCGTTCCTCCAGGCTGTATAGGGAACCCAGATGCATGCTTCAATGAGCTGGACTTACATCCTAATGTCTGCAGCGCGTGGATAAACCCATGACATTTCAATCAATTTCAGCATTTACATTCATAGGTAATAAGGGTTTATATAAACTGTTATGACCCCACAACAAATGAACTGGGTTTTTTTTACCTCGTTTAGGAGAGTAGTCTTAAGGAGATCCAAATCAATCCCTCAGTCCACGCTATAATTCGAACCATGGCTACATCTACACACAGATGTATAACAGATACAGTGTGTGCAAGCTTTAATTTCTGAAGGGAACTTGTGAACATATAAAACTGAATATTCTATTAAACTTCTCGGTTTTGTTTTTCCAGGTTTTTGTTTCAGTTTAATTATTACTGACTTTTCATTTCCCTTTTCTTTCCCCCTCTTCCTCTTGGGACAGGACCAAAACAAGACATCATATACCCCAGTGTATTATGATAATCATATGTCTTTTATGAAGTTTAGTGTTATGGTTAGGGTAAGAGTCAGGGTTTAATGATAGATGATAGCAGGAATGTGGTGGTTGCTGTTAGGACAGTGCACTGGGCCCAGTATGAAGCTCAATAAGGTTGTGGTTAGATTAAAGTTAGGGTTATGGTTGGTTATAGTAAGTGTTAGGGTTAAGTATAGGTTTATAGATTGAAATTATTTAAGCCCAGCGGGCATCAGACATTTCTCTGTATATCCACATATGGTGAACTACATTTTGCACACAATGTACAAGTAATTCTGGTCTTTTGGTCAGACATGTACGAATTCTCCTTCAGACCTGGTCCCCAAACACTGGTTGTGTTTGTAGCTTATTTTACGCTGGGGGTAATTCAATTAACTTTAAGTTTTTGGTAGAATTTGAAAATTCCACATACTATTTTTTGGTGTGTGAAATTTCCATGATGAATTCATTCGTCCATTCATTGTCTGTAACCCTTATCCAGTTCAGGGTCACGGTGGGTCCAGAGCCTACCTGGAATCATTGGGCGCAAGGCGGGAATACACCCTGGAGGGGGCGCCAGTCCTTCACAGGGCAACACAAACAAGCACACCTACGGACACTTTCAAGTCACCAATCCACCTGTGGGAGGAAACCGGAGCACCCGGAGGAAACCCACACGGACACAGGGAGAACACACCAACTCCTCAAAGACAGTCACCTGGAGCGGGAATCGAACCCACAACCCCCAGGTCCCTGGAGCTGTGTGACTGTGACACTAACCTGCTGCGCCGCCAATTTTCATGATGAATTGCCTAATAGAAAAGATCCAAAGTGACTGTGTATATATTTGATTTAAAATTTTTATATTGTAGGTATAGGTATTTTTTAAATTCTATAGAAAATTGCTGCTTAATTTTATGTTGGCACAAACGAGAATAAATGTGATCATAATGAATGAATGAATGATATGGGGGCCATATTAATGATGACTACAGAGTGAACTGCAAGAACTATACAGAAACACCACTGGAAAATTTTGCTGTCTTTTACTAAATCATTGTAAGATTAAAGTGTATTTAAATTAACCCTTTACTGCATCAATTATGAAAATGAAAAAAGGGGGAATGCTTTTTGGTGCCATATGGCAACAGCATTAAACAATTTACTCGCAATTTGCAATTCCATCTACGGGAGTAAACTAATACACTGGCACATGACCCCACCCCATTCATCATTCAGACATGACAGAAAAAGAGCGTAACCGCCTTGTGTTTAACTCCTATACAAATGAAAAACTGAAAAAATAAAAAATGTGCTGCAAAATACTGCTCCATTGTCACACGTTGATTAATACTTCACTATTCCAAATAAAACCAATAGCTTCTGAAGTGGTCTAATTTATGAAACAGCTTTAACATCTTACAGTGTGTGTTTCATTTAACTTATCATGTATAAATAGATAATTATAGATGTGCATTTACGGCTAAGAATATGGCTAAGACGGCAACAGCAAGACATGAGCATAAAGCGTAAGAAAAGAATAAAAGCAGGCTGTTTTACACTAAAAGCTTTCAGCTTCCTGAAGGAACAGGGAAGTAAATAATTGTTGAACTGTAGCTGAACTGTGGAAAAACCCTGACCTCTTCTTAAACGTTATTTATGTTCTTAGACTTGTTTAGCACAATGTTGTCATAACTGGAACATCAAATAAAAAAGAGATGTTTACATATAATCTTAAATCAATGTTTGCCGGCATTGTACAAGGCACGGGAAACTTTAATTATTCAAACAAAATGCAGTAAAGTTTCACTTCTTCCAACACCATGTATATTTACAACCAAACGAACAAATAAATAAATAAACAAACAAAAAAATGGACTATGAATTCATTTTTTGATACGTTACCTTGCACAAATCTGCTTGATTTATAGGAATAATTAACTACATGTCATCTACAAATTATTTCTTGTGAATGGAAAAATTGAAAGCAGTGTGAATTCTAAGAGAGTTTCACTGCAGGTTGATTGCTTAGTCACATAAGAGTGAGTATATCTCCATGTTCCCATCTGTTTGCCAGCAATGTCACTGTGTCCAGCTTAGACAGCTCTGACTGGCCACATGCCTGGAGTCGGAGGTTGGAGTTTTCTGGTGGATTCTATAGAAGCTAAAACATTTCAGCCGCTTGTACTCAGCAGTGCAGGAGAGTTGTTAACTATGGAAAAAGAGAAGGTCTGGACCACCCTCTGCCCTCCCCCTCCCTCCCTCACCACACTTGCTTCAGAGAGAGAGAGAGAGAGAGAGAGAACACACTCATGAGAACCTGGGCTAGATTAGCTCTCATCTCTCGCCCTCGTCTGCTCTCAATTTCACAGATTCAATTCAGCGTCAGGCACGAGGGGTGCTTCTTATTACCAGAGCCCATTTCCAAAAGAACCACCACATCCCAGCATCAGAGCCACAATAGGGAAAAGTAATGACTCAACAGCAACAACTCAGAGAGAAAGAGGAATGTAATATAATAATTAGATAATAACAGTAATAATGTGACTGTAATATCAATGACAGGAGGAAACACAATGCTTTGGTTAGGGCTTTCTGCTTTGCTCGGTTTCTTTTCAACTGCTCTTTATGAGAAAACTCTCTCTCTCTCTCTCTCTCTCGCTCTCTTTTCCCCCCTTCCCACCAACCATTCCCACACCCCTCCCTCCTCAGTATATTAGAGCGATATTGTAGCAGCCCCAGCAGACAGTCATGATCTAACAGCTTTGCTTTCTTACTCAGATCTGGCAATCACAGCTTTAAATGAGCTGCAGAGATGAGAAAATCTATCGGCTTTATACTGTAGATCTCAACACCAGTGATATACTCAGAGTTAGCACTAGTCAGAGGAGCGAGAGAGAGAGAGAGAGAGAGAGAGAGAGAGAGAGAGAGAGGTATCTGCTGTATGTTAGCTCAGTTCTGTGTTGGAACAGCAGGTTGTACCATAAAACTGGGTGGGGGCCTATCAGCTGATCCTCCTCAGGGTGGCCCACACACTGCTCTTCACCACCCACACACTCACACACAGCACCCATCACTGACACTGCTATTCTGGGCCAATGCTTAAAAAAGAGAGTGAGGGAGAGAGGGGCCACAAGCAAAAGTAAGCTGTAAAGTCATGGTGGTCTTTTCTGCTCCTGTTGACCTCCACCACCCTCCAACCCCCCTCTTTCCCCCTCTTCCATCCCCAGCTCTGAATTGCTCAGGGGGACTTTGGGTTTGACCCACTTATTCAGATCACCTTTAACGCAAGTCAAGGGCAGGTGAGTCAAAAATAGCCAAAATGAAAACACAGGAGTTGCAGGATCCAACTGTTTTAAAGTCCCTGGGTGAAGCAGATGGATGAACGCTCCATGGAGTGGGTCCCCAAATCGCGGCAGCCATGTTTAAAATATTTACTTTGATACATCCTGGGCTGTAGGTGTGGAGGGCTATGTTCACAGAGCAGGTAAAAAATGACCCAAATTACATTTTATGACCCAAACCAGTTTTGTGTTTGGCTGTTCACACCATTGTTGCAATGTGAATTATATTCCACATTTGTCTGAACAGACCACACTCTGAAACTGACCCACATTTACAAAAGCACTATGCTCCACAAACACTGACCGGAGGTAAAATGTCCATGTTTACAGTACTGAACTATATAATGGAATGACAAGGAATGTTCAGACATATTGAGGTAAAGGACTGAGCTGCACTGCCCTGAATCCAACCTGGAATCACATCTAAAAAGGTAAATACGCTACTGCAAGACTATAGCTACTAAAACCTTATTTGTCGGTTGAAGACACTTAATTAAAATTTGTAGTTACCATACACTCACCAAGGTACCTCCCATGCACTCATGGCTATTCACAATCTCATAGTCTGTTAAATAATAATAAAAAAGCTATGAAAAAAAACCTTAACATTTCTGTTAGCCTTCCTCCTGTGTTAGCTTTCTGTTACTATCTCTTCTGTTAATGGGTCGGTTTTAACCAGTGTCTTAAATCAGTCATAAGACACTCTAAAAACAATTAATTATCAACCAATTTGTTTCTTACCTCCTGATTACCTTGTTACCTCTTTCTTATCCATGAAAGAATTGGTTTAAATGTTTCATTGTTGCAGACTGTAAACTGGAGATATATACTCTACATGTCCTTACATGTCTGGACATGTCTGTCTTTACTTGTTTTGTGGAATGGACAAAGATAGAAGCCCCTAACTGAAGATATATATATATATATATATATATATATATATATATATATATATATATATATATATATATATATATTATACTCTTGAAATAGAAGTTCCTGACAAAGTCAAAAAGTCTTGATGCAATAAACAAATTAATGGAGTACTTGTACACATTTAAAACCTAACAACGCATCGGTCAAGACCCTAACACAAGAGGAAGGTTAATGATAGCATTACACAAACAAATCATGGCTTTTCTAACTTTGTGGCTCAATTTTTAGGTCAAAGGTTAGGTTTAAGGGAAGTTATAAGGCTGCTTTTCATACGTCTCATTGTATGTCTCATTATAACACAGTTTACAAATACTGGGAATTATCCTTTTGTAAAATACGAATGTTTATACCTTGAAATCAGTCTGCACGAATCTGATCCGGATCAGATTTCAGTACAACGAATAAAAATGGCTCAAATCTGAACTGAGCATTTTAGGTTTAGGGGATTGTTGCTTTTTCATTTTTCTGTCTGTTTCTCAACTGAAGAAAATGATCAGATTTGGGCCACTTTTCCCTGCTGCGTAAACGTAGCCTACATCTGTAGGTGACAGAAAATAAAGAAGTATCATTAGAGTATAAGGCAGCTTCTGTAAGCCAGGATCGTGTTCCCTTCATTCAGACAACCCATTTTTATTACAGGCCATCAACAGAAAGACAGGCGTAACTCAATAATTCTATTTAAAGTGTGCTGATGTGCGTTACAATATTGTTGTGTGAATGTGTGTGGTGTAATTAGGTGTATTCAATGTTCGGTGTTTTTCAGCTAGTTTTAACCAGCTAAAGTTCCCCTCAGGGATCAATACTTGACATCACTCTGTCTCTCAGTCTCCCCATCGCTCTTTCTTCTCTTTTCCCTCACTGTCTATCTGTCGCTTGGTTCAGCTATCTGTTTGTCTACCCAACCTTCTATATGTCTGCCATTTTAGACATCTATCCATCTGTCTGTTTATCTAACTTTGATCTGTCTGTCTCACTGTCTACATGTTGAGCTAAAAGTCTGTACGTTTATATACCCCTGCCTATCTAGCCTTGCTCTGTCCGTTTCTCTGTCTACAGGTTGACTAGCAGACTCTTTATTTAGCTATCTGTCTATCTACCCTTGATCCATCTGTCTGTTTCTCTATCATTAGGATTCGCTAGCAATCCATCTCTTTAATTATCTATCTGCCTCTCTATCCTCGGTTTTCGCTGTGTGGCTGTCTTGCTCCTTCCCAGTCCCTCCAAATTGTACACGCAACTGAGTAAATACAAACGCACTTCCACCTCTGACAAACAAATGGCTCGTAATGGATTCCTGCTGGGGACCGTGATGGAGGTACAGTGAGGAAAAACAGCCCAAAGAGCTTTCAGAAAGTCAAACCCCATCACAGCTAGGCCAAACATGTGACACCGAGCCTACAAAGTAGCCCCAAGCTCTGTGCATGGTCCAGGAGTGTTCTTATAAACAACCATTTAATCATGTGACCACTCAGAGGAAGCTGAACACCCCCCCTTTCATTCGTAAAGTAGCAGGAGTTTAATGATGAAGTCAAGTTTTTTCAATAAATGTACATCACAAAATTTGCCATATCAAAACTAGCCTGCTAACCCATCACACAATGTGTTTAAGGTGAGACATGAGTACCTCGGTCAATCACAATTCAGATGAGTTCCAATGAAGTCATGGAACACCAGAGCTCCTGAAGACTGAGGAGTAAGCTAATGAGCTGTAACTGATACAGATTCTCTTGTAAACACATGCATGGCTGTAGAAGGGTGTAGAAAATGATTCATTTGTAGAGTCCAACAAGAAGTCGCATGCAAATAAAGAATGCGTTCTAGCCATAATTACAAACTCGCCGCCCCTTAAATGGTTCAGTGCCTTGTTCAATCTTAAACACAGTGCTATAATCAAGTGCTTTATCTGCTCCTTAAATTGTGAAGAAGGTCTTACCTCAAACAGTGCTCAGTAACATTCTTACACCAACTTAAATATTAAAGTTAATAAGTCATTAAGTCATTTTAAGCCAATGTTTTTGATCAACCTTCTCGCTCACAATTTGTAGCTCTCTAGTCTCAAAACTGGTATAATGTGTTAATGAAGCCCCGGTTTCCACACAATGAAAAGAACTCCAAATGTTGAAAAGCATGAACCGAGATTAGGATATTGCTCTATTCCTGCTGTACAGGCGAGTAAATTTGCCTTATTTTTTGCTGTGGGTGGAACTGACTGTAAATTCAGTAGGCTGCTAACTGCATGAAAGAAAACACAGTCCGAATATGCTCCAAAATTAAACAAATCCAGTTACAAAATTGTTTCTGTGGTAATTCAAACTGTGAACAAAAACTTAGACAAGGTCAACTTTCAGCCACCCTCCCCGCCCCTCTAACATACTCTTCCACCTTGAAAAACATGCAGAATCTGAACATAAAACAACCAGAGAACAGTTTCCTAACAAATGTAGACATTGCCTATAACGTTACATTCCAACACATTTTCCTATTTCAAATAAATATGCTTCTTACAAAAAAAACCTTATAAGTCGTCTATGCAGCAGATAATTCCACGAAAACAAATTTGAGATTTATAAATGCATCATTACTGACTACCTGTTAAACAAATAACCTTTAACAATTAATCTAACAAATCTAAGGAAAAAAAATACAATAATTTATTGATCTTATTTGTTTACACTATTTAAATGAGTACATTTATTAGTGTTTATTATTTTACTGGTGTTCATTATAAAAAGTTGAATGCTGAAATGATTTCAGTTTATGTATCAATACTTTTTTACTTTTCACCACATTAACAATACTGTGATTTGACTCAATACCGATATTTTTGGTCACTATAATCATGTTAAATTTTGCTTCCACTTGCTGTAGTAACAGCATATACTCCCCAGATTGGATATACCCTACCATGTTTGTGAGGAGCTGATGGCATTAACCAGAGAGAGCTCATCCCAACAGTATTGAATGGTGCTTCCAGAGAAACACTACTCCACAGCCCAATACCATTGGGGGCATGATGACCTTTAGCTCATATGTGGCTACTCTGGACAAGATACTAATCCACACCATGGGACATGACGACACTAAATTAATACTGTCTTTGAACATTCAATTCCCAAATAATCTTCAGCAAACTGCCTGTTATAACCGATATCAACAGGGTTCAAATTACGTTTAGTGTTAGGAACAGATCCTTACGTCAGGCCAAGTTAAGGTTAGGCTCAGATTGTAAAGACCCCCTCTAGTGAAAATCAAATGTTTAGCCTTGTTAACGTCCATACGGTTTTGTTTATACACTGAAAGACAAAGCATGAGCAGTCGGCACAATGGCTGAGAATTTGTTTTGAAACCGCAGTGTCTCAAAGACTGAGATTCAGTCAGCCAGGGTTTCTTATGTCATAAACTTAACAGACCAATCATGGCAACTCACAAGGTGGAGCTTTTGAGCTGCAGGTGCGAGATGGAGAGGAGATAGATGTGGGCACTTCTTGCATGTTCATGTTTAACATTGTGTATATTCATTCTGAGATTCACATTCTGATTTCAATAAGCCAAGGCTCTAAGGACCTAGGAGACTTGGAAATCATTCCAAATCAAGACATTCTGATGAATGAAAAATAATCGGCGGGTCCTAACGCACCAGTCAGTATCATGAAGGAAAAACTCATTCGCCTTCAAGTAGCTTTGTTCACTAATTATAATGGGTGTCTACAAAGTTTGGACATAATGTAGCTGTTAAGAAAGAAATGTTTACATGAGGAAGATGTAAATAATGTTGCAAACCCACCCCACTAGCAGATGAAAGGCAATGGGGGGGATTTTGCATGAACAAAACTAAAGTGAAGTATGCCCTTATAAGTACAGTGCAGTGCCAGACTGGCTTCTTATCTGGAATCAGTTCCATTGTCACTCACATCTCAAGTGTGTGTACACAACTGTTTTCAATCTGCTCTTTCGATACCAGGCCCATTGTGAGAACAGATAGGAAACAGACACCGATGCCATTCCCTGCTCTTTCTCTCCCTCTCTCATATTCTTTCTTTCTCTAAACAACATCTTGGAGACAATTCTCCTCTCACTTAGTTTTAAACAGTGCTGTTATGAATTATTCCTTTGTGTAAATGTGCAGAAACGAGGGCAAATTTATCACCATATGTTTTTTTTTCCCTATCGCTCTCCTTTTCCCTTTCCTTCTCCTAAACACCAAGCCTCTTTGTACTTCAGACTCTACACAAAACTGCAGACCATAGACAATTAGAGGTGAAAAAAACAGCAGTTCTGCCAAATCAGATTCTCTGCATGCTTCCTGTTAAAAAAAAATAAAAAGCCAAAATGCAGGCCGATGTGGTCATTACAGGGTGGTCAGGCCTCCGGACAACTCCAGAAGGATTTGGTAAAACTTCTACCATCACGGGTCTTTAATGTGGGACAGACCTCAACTGTTTCAGAATGGAGAAAAAAAAAGAAAGCATGACCCAAAATTATTTCAGATTCAGCTTCAACCCAAACATCCTGAGTGGAGAAAATCACAGCCTTCTGAGAGACTGAATCTGTTTAGTCCCAACCTGTCAATGAATACATATCACTTTCCAATAGGTTGCAATTTATCTGTACAGAGAACACAGGAAACCAGGAAACACAGGCTTTAAAATACTGAGGAGAGCAGGACATACATCGATTAACAACCTGAAATCCTCCCAATACTGAGTAAAGAAAGTGATTGGCCTGAGTGTTAAAACATGCCTCACTAAATACAATTTCCACCTGGGATCACTTAAGAAAAGGCACTAAACTAACAGCCAAAGGTTTACTTATAGATCCTATTTATGAAAAGGTTTACCACTTACCACAGTTCTATCACTAAAATGTCTACATATTTACTTCATTTAAAATGCACTAATTATATATATATATATATGACACAAACAAGTGCAACATATCTCAAACATAATTTACTCATTCATTCATTGTCTGTAACTGATTATCCAGTTCAGCACCTACCCCAGAATCATTGGGCGCAAGGTGGGAACACACCCTGGAGGGGGCACCTGTTCTTTGCAGGGAGACACACACTAACACATTCACTCACACACTCACACCTATGGACACATTTGAGTCGCCAATCCACCTACCAATGTGTGTTTTTGGACTGTTGGAGGAAACCAGAGCACCCAGAGGAAACCCACGCAGGCACAGGGAGAACACACCAAAAAACACCAGTCTTTGAGAAGGGCTCAAACCCACAACTCCAGGACCCTGGAGCTGTGTGAGAGCGACTCTACCTGTGGCAACACCATGGTATATTCAATTATTTAATACTATATATATTTTATATTTGTTGCCCTAATTCTTTTAATCTTAAAGAACAAATGATAGAACTCTGTGGAACATGTATTTACTAAAGTAAATACAGCACAGTTTAAAATGCACATTAGTCTGCTGTAAAATAAAAAAAAAATCCCTTACACTTTAATGAGTTGTTGACTTTGGCTAACTGAAGGATAACTTGGCTTCAACAAGAGAGTTGACAACTGAAACCATGGAAAGTCCAACACAGAGTGTGGCAAAAGATGCTAATTCTTTCCAGTCAGCTGTGTCTAAATTTAGGGGAGGTATAAACAAAATGCAAATGTTATAAAAGTACGAATACGGAACTTGAAAGTCAGAGAAATATAGAAATTCAAACAAATGACAGGATTAATGTATAAAAATAAACAAAACAAAACAAAAAAGCCATACGAGCATGAACATGAAAAAGTGATAGAGTGGGTTAAAGCAGAGTGATATAGAATATTGTTTTTCACTGGCGAAGGCCACACCTCAAAGAATTGAAACCCAAGAAAAAAAACATTAATTGTGATTTTTTTCCACATAATTTCTTATGTTTTCATCATGTTTTGATTCCATTTGTATGTTAGCTTTTCTGAAACAATGCCATTAATACAAAGAAAGGGAAATAAAAACAAAAGTCAGAATGTTCTGATATTAAACAGATTTAATTGATTGGTTCATTTGCAACAAAGTAAAAATCCGGTGGATCCTTCTCAGTGTCATCATTTCCCAGTGTTAGCAACACATCAACTCCCAAAAAGAGTGACCAAAAAGATTGTTAAACCAAACTAAAAGCAATCAATGCCCTCAAAAAAAGATGCCACGCTGTGGCGGATACATTAAAGGCTTGTCTTCATTTCCTTTACTTACAGAACAGAACTGTACCCCAGCATACACCCATTTGACAGATGCTTTTGTAATGAGCCTGGGGACAATACACATGCATAGATCTGGTTCAGCTGAAAATTATACTTGTTGGGGACCTTTCTGAGGTCCTTTATTTTTTTCTTCTTTTCATCGTCTAACAAAAAACACAGAAAATATATTTCACCAAACACTACACAGAAGAATCCCGCTTTTTTAGCCCACACTTTCCAATTGAAACAGTCCACACTTTGAAACATTTCTTTTAATACACCTCCAAAGTTTACAAATGATGAAATTCAGTCAAACTCCATGAAAATCCATCCAGATTTTTGATGTCATGTTTTCTCCAAGTCCCTTCTGGTTCTAACATTTTGAAAGAGCTCACTGGACAAAAGGACATAGACCCCTGTTTTCGATTTGTACAGCAATCTCTATGAATCTAGGTGTCTATAAATATGCAACACTGTAAAGTCATCACTCCGCAATCCTGTTGCAGGTCACAGAGTTCCTAATTCTTTGGACCTCCCTCAAAATAAACTAGCCCAGAAGGATATCGAATTTATTGTTGTAACACAGATAAAAAATATTCAGCTCTGGAAATCAAAAACAGACTTCCACCGCCTTTGGACCCAGAGAAAGAGGAGGGTGGGGGTGGGGAGGACAGGATATGAGGTCTAGTTTTGTATTGAATTCCTCTGATCTGAAGGACTGGGGCTTCTCCATCTTGATTTTGACATTTGCCTAGAGTCTGAAGCCCTGATCCTTTTCCCTTCTCTCTCATTCCCTCGTTTTCCGTCTTTAAAGCATTCCACTTTAAACCGAGCTTCTCCTCCAGCGTCCAGCAGGAGTGTGTTCCTCGCAGAGCGACAGAGGGGAGGATGGACTTGGACAGATTTGTGGTCTGTTGCGTCCAAACGGGCGGCACCGTGGGGAACTGTGGAGAACCGGCTCCAGTTTCAGTTCTCCACAGCTCAGGAGTGTGACCCACTGAGAGAGAATTTCCCCCCACTATATTTCAGCTCGGCTGGGTTTAACTGCGCTGTCATACACGACGCGTGCTGTGGACAGCAGTCAGATCGTCTTTCTGAAAATGTCACAATGCAGAAAGAATAAAGTCCTCACCATTAAGAAATGGAGCAAATACAATAGGGACATGTGGTTAAGGGAGACATTTTGAAACACTATTCAGCGCTGCAGTGTTTGAGATAGAAATGTAAGTGTTTTCCATATTTTCCAGTGATACGTCAATCTTTAACTAATTATATATGGATTACAAAACAAAATATGCGTGACCTATGAAAATAAGTCCATAACTGTATTACAAATATTAAACCGGTATTAGTGAATTAAACATCTGCACTACTGTTTTTTTTTGTTTGTTTGTTTGTGTTTTGTGATGTTATTAAACATTAATAAAGTAATAATTAACTAAATCTTTACAAACACTTATCTATTACAATTCTGTGTACGTCCAAAAACCGGAGCATTGTGGGGTTTTTGTTTTAGAATAAGAACCCTATTTCGGAAAAAACCCATGTACAATTTTTTACGTAAATTTGACTATTATTTGAATTTTATTACAGAGATAATGCAGAATAAAGGGACATACTACACAGGAATAACTACCTTGATATACATCCTAAACATCATATTTCTTGCATTGTTACCATGTTATAATAAGCCAGTAACAAATTAAGTGACTGACTAGATATGTTTTTAAAAACTTTTTTTTAACTCATGTATTTTTTATAAGCGTTCTAAAGCCACAAAAGGTTAAAGGGATGTTATAAAGATATTTATTACATTATAATATACACCTCCGAGCCTGTTTCATTTTAGGTCACTGATCATGGCTTAAATTTTGAAAAAGGAGAAAATGTATTGGTTGAAATTTTTCGTAATTAAATGATTTTGTTTTGAACATAATAATAATAATAATAATAATAATAATAATAACAAATAATGTATTATGCCCTCCCACATTTCAAACGTATTTTGACTTTCTAAACACTGATTACACTTTAATTACAAATATTACAGTGAGGCTGGCCTGAAACATCAGTTTCTGCAGTGTTATTACACCCATTATCCTGTTATTACAACTTATCAAAGCAATGCATTCTAATTATTCATCTGTCTGTTTAATTACTCAGTAATGCAGATGGTACTTGGATCATTTTTCTGAAAATATCACCAGACAGAAAATATAAAGTCATCACAAGATGGAAGAACAGCAAGTGGAATGTTTGTGGTCGAGTGAGGTTTTTGGAAAAAAAACGGGACCATGTTCATAGTGTTTCACGAGGGAGTGTTTTCCTAAAGTCAAAGCCCTGTACAAGACAATCTCAATTATATTCTACAGTTTCACAAACACTATAAAGGAAAAATTATGTCTTTAAAACTGTTTTTAGAACTGTGTAATAAACATATAAGGTAACGATTAAGCCAAAACTAATTCAGAAACTGGCAATCTTCTTTTGACCAATTAAATACTACTGTATATATATGATCCAAAATTATGTACATAGGTTTTTGTACTTTAAAAAGTTACAAATAATTTTTCCTTGGCCTAAAAATATATGTATGTATGAATGGATTCCCTATATACTCCATAATAAAAACAAAAATCAATAAATAACTATTATATCCAAGCAAATATGTGGATTTAATACAAATATTAAAAAAAACAACCATTCCATCTGCCTCAATGCAGCTGATGTCAGCAGTCAAATGTCAACATCAAATGCATTCCCAATTAGAGGCAGGTGTAGCGCTTCTGTAAAGCAACATGACGTCTGAGTTCTACCACAACTTAACCCCACCGCACAGATGTTTGTATTTTATAAGAAGCACAATAAAAGCCTGACCTGGGGATAGATTTATGAGCCCTGCCTCCACTGAACTCCTACAGAAACTCCCCCAAACCAGGAGACTCCACAGTAAAGACCCAGAAGCCAGGGTCATAATCATCAGCTGCTGCTAAATCTCCGCCAACGTAAATCTTGTAGTTGCCCGGGACATGGTGAACTTTGAGTTGTGGGCTGCAGGTGTGTGTCCGCCTCTCGTTTGCATCGGATTAGAGCTGATTACTGTGAAATTAATTTAGAAATAGTAATTGGAATAGAATGGCTGCAATGTGTATCAGTGTGTTAGAGAGGCAGAGCAAAAACATGTTGTTTAATCTTCCTGGTATGTTGCGGGTAAAAATTGACCCATTTTAAAGTTTAAAGGTCTAGGTTATAGTTAGAAGTATTTTTTTTTCAGTATAAAACTTCTTCTGCTTGCCTTAATTAGTGTAATTAACATATAATATGAAAATGGTTCATCTCACATATTTGCAACCACCCGCTGCATGTTTATATCACATAGATACTGTTCAGGTCAATTTGACCCAGCAGTCAAACTGGAGGTAAAAGGGTGTCAGAAATGTCAGAGTATTGCTTTGTTTGCAGCTGTGAGACATATTTCACCCCAATCTCACACACACACATTCAGTGGACACCCAACAGGGGAAAGGCAAAACATAAAAGATTCTCTACATGGGAGTCCTACCAACATTACACTATGTCAGACAGACCTTTACAAAATGAGCAGCTGAAGCAAAAGGATGACAGTCCAGGAGGCTCTGGAAGTCATCATTGATCATCACAGTGAAATAGAGGAGGATGTGTCTGAAGACGAAGGCTATCTTAAACTAAATTCTGATTCTAATAATTCTGATATTGGGGCGGCACTGTGGTGCAGCAGGTAATGTCTCAGTCAGACAGCTCCAGGGACCTGGAGGTTGTGTGTTCGAGTACCGCTCCGGGTGACTTTCTGTGAGGAGTGTGGTGTGTTCTCCCTGTGTCTGTTTGGGTTTCCTCCTGGTGACTGTCTGTGAGGAGTGTGGTGTGTTCTCCCTGTGTCTGTGTGGGTTTCCTCTGGGTGACTGTCTGTGAGGAGTGTGGTGTGTTCTCCCTGTGTCTGCGTGGGTTTCCTCCGGGTGACTGTCGCTGAGGAGTGTGGTGTGTTCTCCAAGTGTCTGCGTGGGTTTCCTCCGGGTGACTGTCTGTGAGGAGTGTGGTGTGTTCTCCCTGTGTCTGCGTGGGTTTCCTCCGGGTGACTGTCTCTGAGGAGTGTGGTGTGTTCCCCCTGTGTCTGCGTGGGTTTCCTCCGGGTGACTGTCGCTGAGGAGTGTGGTGTGTTCCCCCTGTGTCTGCGTGGGTTTCCTCCGGGTGACTGTCTCTGAGGAGTGTGGTGTGTTCCCCCTGTGTCTGCGTGGGTTTCCTCCGGGTGACTGTCTCTGAGGAGTGTGGTGTGTTCCCCCTGTGTCTGCGTGGGTTTCCTCCGGGTGACTGTCTCTGAGGAGTGTGGTGTGTTCCCCCTGTGTCTGCGTGGGTTTCCTCCGGGTGACTGTCTCTGAGGAGTGTGGTGTGTTCCCCCTGTGTCTGCGTGGGTTTCCTCCGGGTGACTGTCTCTGAGGAGTGTGGTGTGTTCTCCCTGTGTCTGCGTGGGTTTCCTCCGGGTGACTGTCGCTGAGGAGTGTGGTGTGTTCCCCCTGTGTCTGCGTGGGTTTCCTCCGGGTGACTGTCTCTGAGGAGTGTGGTGTGTTCCCCCTGTGTCTGCGTGGGTTTCCTCCGGGTGACTGTCTCTGAGGAGTGTGGTGTGTTCCCCCTGTGTCTGCGTGGGTTTCCTCCGGGTGACTGTCTCTGAGGAGTGTGGTGTGTTCCCCCTGTGTCTGCGTGGGTTCCCTCCGGGTGACTGTCTCTGAGGAGTGTGGTGTGTTCCCCCTGTGTCTGCGTGGGTTTCCTCCGGGTGACTGTCTCTGAGGAGTGTGGTGTGTTCCCCCTGTGTCTGCGTGGGTTTCCTTCGGGTGACTGTCTCTGAGGAGTGTGGTGTGTTCCCCCTGTGTCTGCGTGGGTTTCCTCCGGGTGACTGTCTCTGAGGAGTGTGGTGTGTTCTCCCTGTGTCTGCGTGGGTTTCCTCCGGGTGACTGTCTCTGAGGAGTGTGGTGTGTTCTCCCTGTGTCTGCGTGGGTTTCCTCCGGGTGACTGTCTCTGAGGAGTGTGGTGTGTTCTCCCTGTGTCTGCGTGGGTTTCCTCTGGGTGACTGTCTGTGAGGAGTGTGGTGTGTTCTCGTTGTGTCTGCGTGGGTTTCCTCCGGGTGACTGTCGCTGAGGAGTGTGGTGTGTTCCCCCTGTGTCTGCATGGGTTTCCTCCGGGTGACTGTCTCTGAGGAGTGTGGTGTGTTCCCCCTGTGTCTGCGTGGGTTTCCTCCGGGTGACTGTCTCTGAGGAGTGTGGTGTGTTCTCCCTGTGTCTGCGTGGGTTTCCTCCGGGTGACTGTCTGTGAGAAGTGTGGTGTGTTCTCGTTGTGTCTGCGTGGGTTTCCTCCGGGTGACTGTCTCTGAGGAGTGTGGTGTGTTCCCCCTGTGTCTGCACGGGTTTCCTCTGGGTGCTCCGGTTTCCTCCCACGATCCAAAAACACACGTTGGCAGGTGGATTGGCGACTGTGTCCATAGGTGTGAGTGTGTTGCCCTGTGAAGGACTGGCGCCCCCTCCAGGGTGTGTTCCCACCTTGCACCCAGTGATTCTGAGTAGGCTCTGCTCCCACCGCGACCCTGAATTGGATAAGCGCTTACAGACAATGAATGAATGACACATCCTCCAGGGTCTCTGGTTTTCTCCCACAGTTCAAAAACATGGAGGTTAGGTGAATTGGTTTCTCTCATAACTGTCCTGGTGTGTGAGTGAATGAGTGTGTATGTGAAAGAATGTCTGTATGTGTGAGTGAATGTATATGTGCCCAGATATGGATTAGCGCTCTATACTGTGCCTGATTCAGTCCTCCAGGCGGACGGTCGTTCATAGTTGAGAGTACGCTGTGCGCATTTTACTGCCACTTCTCGCCAGTGTGAGTGTGTGGATTGAATGTTGAGTGTTGATTGTAAAGCGTCCTTGGGTTTCTAGAAAGGCGCTTTATAAGTGTAACGTTAAATAAAACACATTTAGATGCATATTTGGGGCTCCTCATCCTGGCTGGGGTCTATAAGTCAAAGGATGAATCGACAGCAAGTCTTTTAAAAGTCATAAAGTGGTGAAACATTAAAAAAAAAATTATTATTTATGTAAAATGGGTGAATTATCCTAACTGAACCATTACCTGTTAGAGGTGAGGAACACCACTGCACTAAATATTGATAGAATAATTAGTAATGGAGTTACTAATAATGAAATATTCACACTGCTTGTTACGATTTGTTTGCTTTCAGACATCTTTTGGATAATTAAACATGCACCGGGTCAAACTGACCTGGGAACACCATTGCTGTTCCTGACAAATGAACATAACAAGTACCTGAGTACACATCTGACTGACAAATAAAAGAAGCAAATGAAAGCCAGGGACAGTATAACACTAGACTTCTGAGGGTTAAACACACAGACACACTCTTACCCTGCCATTGACACTTTTGTCCAAGGAGAGTGTGTCATGTGTTTTAACAGCAGGGAGCCCCCTCCCCACCTCCAGCAGGGAGCCCCCTCCCCACCTCCAGCAGGGTTTGGGTTCCTTACTGAAGGACACAATGGTGTGATATAAACAGCTGGGCTGGAGTCCCTGACCCCTTCATTTATAGCTTTCCTGACCTTTGGCTTAGCAGTGTTCTCATTACTTTGTATTTTCCCTTCCACCATTTTCACCAAGTGCCAACTATAAATCTTTGCTTGTGCACTTTACAAAGGTAAAAGCAATGCATGGAGTACAGAGATAAATTCTACTCTTCCATCAACACCTGCCACACCAAGCAGGTGTGTTTCTGGAGCAATGACATGGAAGATCTCCTTTTGTCTCCTTCACATAGGCTATGGAATCTCGCTGGTGATGACAGATATGGCTAGTCCATTTATCTCCCATCCACAGTGGTGCTATTTGATTAAAACCTTTTAAACTGTCTGGATGCTCCTGAAGGAGAAATACAAAAGCATTGTTTTCTCTTATTGATCGCATTACACAAACAAAATGCTGCTGTTCCAGTCCATTTAGAGCTTTTAGTTAGGTTTATGGTTAGGTTTAGGTTTAGCGATAGGGTTAGATTTAGGAATAATATGAAACAAGCACAAAACCTGGAGTTTTAGAATATTATATAATTATTATTTTTATAGGGCGGCACGGTGGAGTTTGGTATGTTCTCCCTGTGTCCGTGTGGGTTTCCTCTGGGTGACTGTCTGTAAAGAGGGTGGTGTGTTCTCCCTGTGTCCACGTGGGTTTCCTCCGGGTGACTGTCTGTGAGGAGTGTGGTCTGTTCTCCCTGTGTCCGTGTGGGTTTCCTCCGGGTGACTGTCTGTAAGGAGGGTGGTGTGTTCTCCCTGTGTCTGCGTGGGTTTCCTCCGGGTGACTGACTGTGAGGAGTGTGGTGTGTTCTCCCTGTGTCTGCGTGGGTTTCCTCCGGGTGACTGTCTGTGAGGAGTGTGGTGTGTTCTCCCTGTGTCTGCGTGGGTTTCCTCCGGGTGACTGTCTGTGAGGAGTGTGGTGTGTTCTCCCTGTGTCTGCGTGGGTTTCCTCTGGGTGACTGTCTGTGAAGAGTGTGGTGTGTTCTCCCTGTGCCCATGTGGGTTTCCTCTGGGTGACTGTCTGTGAACAATGTGGTGTGTTCTCCCTGTGTCTGAGTGGGTTTCCTCCGGGTGACTGTCTGTGCGGAGTGTGGTGTGTTCTCCCTGTGTCCACGTGGGTTTCCTCTGGGTGACTGTCTGTGAGGAGTGTGGTGTGTTCTCCCTGTGTCTGCGTGGGTTTCCTCCGGGTGCTCCGGTTTCCTCCCACAGTCCACAAACAACACGTTGGTAGGTGGATTGGTGACTCAAAAGTGTCCGTAGGTGTGAGTGTGTGAGTGAATGTGTGAGTGTGTGTGTTGCCCTGTGAAGGACTGGCGCCCCCTCCAGGGTGTATTCCCGCCTTGCGCCCAATGATTCCAGGTAGGCTCTAGACCCACCATGACCCTGAATTGGATAAGGGTTACAGATAATGAATGAATGAATGATTGATAAAGGTATAGTGTGATATGACAAACATCTGAAGGTTGTTGAAAAAGTAGTTTACTGGGTAAAGGCTTCAAAAAGCGCTTTAGCATCAGACGGAAAAGCACAGCTTGTGGCTTAAACACCATGACCCTGAACTGGATAAGGGTTACAGATAATGAATGACTGAATGTTATATATATATATATCAATCCTGATCCTTATTTCTATAGCACTGTTTATGTGAAATGCAGCTCAAATTGCTTCACACAGCTTCTATGAGACAAAATTATTACAGTGTATACAATGTAACCAGATAACAACAGAGGAAAATATATGTTTAAAGTGATTAAGAAATAAAATGATAAATCATTAACAAAGGTAACACAATGTTAATGTGACAAAAATTACCCTAGGTTTAAGTTTAAGTTTAAGGTTCGGGTTAAGTTTGAATAACATTAAACAAGCACACAATCTGCCATTTCTAAGTTATTGGATTTCAATGATCGATCTATGGTTAAGTTTAGGTTTAGGGTTAAAATGGGTTGCCAGATATTCATGTAAAAATAAAGAACACATATTACAAGCAGCCATAACATTTCATACACATTGTAGAGATTCTGGGAATGGACTGGACTCACTGGGACTCATGCAGGGGAGCTCCCAGCATGACTTGCAACCCCCCCTAGGAGTGTTAGTGGGGTTACCTTGGGGTTTGTTTGTGTTGCTGTGTTTCTGATTGCTGTGTAGCAAGGTATGTTGTTGTTGGGGGTTCACTGGCAGGGTGTCTGCTGGCATGTGGTGCCCCTGGATCTCGCTATACACCAAGCCATAAATAATGCTTGTTGCTTTGCTACTTTCTGCACTTGTGACCTTTTAAGGGCACTTCAATAAAGGTTGCTTGTTCACAGTACGGCTGCGTCTCTTACCGATTCCCAAGGCCAAATATCCAATAAACACAAATACACCTTGAGACCAGGCTGTTACAGAAGGTAAAAGGCCATTCACTCTTTTAGATTATCTTGTAGCAGATCTCAAACCCATTTCTCAGAGATAGATGCAAACCATGAGCGCACACAACCACAGCACCACAGAGGAAATGGAGGCACACAACTTCTTTATACAATATAAGATGTGTAGAGTCCTGCCCGTGTACAGTAAGTTCACAGTGGTTAGCATGACAAGTTAGCACAGCTGCTGGAGCAGCCTTATACAGCAGGGTATAGTTTTTAATGAAACAGCTTTAGCACAAACAGACCAGCACCAGAAAAACAATCCTCATGGACAGGTCAAGCTCCTGCATTTTAGAAGGATCTATCGGACTGAGTATGGATGTTTTATTTGCCCCAACACAACAGGCTAGTCAGCAGTACACAGAGCTGTCACCACAGAATGTGATTTCTAAAGTCACACACTGCGTACGCCCAGTGTAGACTGAACAGAGGCTTGCTGGACATGTCAGCGCGAATTGGTAAATGTGCCGAAACGAAGGCGAGGGCGGACTGCAGCGTGACAGCAGTGTGACGGCAGTGGCAGGCGGCAGATGGTGCCACCTCAGGCCATGGTCTGATGCCGTCCTCCTCCATTTAGCCTTTTTAACACCACTTACGCCAGCCCTGTCCTCCGCCGCAGCGGCGTCTCTGAGCCGCGAGGCAAAAACTGCAGCAGAGATCCAGAGCCGTTCGCTTTAATTGAACCTCTGCGGAAGGTCAAGGTGTCGGGAGTCGGAGCTGGGAAAAAGAGAGCGCTCAAAAGCACCCGGAGCATGAGAGGGAAAATCTATTAACTCTGTGCTTTAAATACCAACTGATGGGTTTCTTTTTTTTCCTTCTTCCCCTTTTTCTTTTTTTTCCCCTCGTCCATCCATTCACCTGAGGAGGACGGGTATGCGGCTGCTGCTAATTAGCTTTGGCTGGGGATTAAACACGCTGCCATCTTGGCATGCCTTTTTTGTTGTTGTTGTTGCCTGTGCACTGATTGGCTATGAAAGTGTCTGCCCCAGTCTGCTCCTTTATCTTATTTAGTTAACTGCTGGAGTCAGTCAGGATCGAAGTCTTATTAAAGTTTACAATTAAAGGCCTGGTCAGCGAGCTCAGCTTTATGGAATTGGACAGCGGAGGCCAAGGCACATTGATGTATCAATGCAGACCAATTCAATAGTCACTATAGAGCTTGGTACTTCCATCTATAAACAGTGACCAGAGGTGGGGAGTTACTAGCAACATTTAGTCAAGTACAATACTGATGCGGTTGTACTCTGTGAGCATTTTCAAATCAGAATAAATTGACTATAACTCTACATAAGGCCAGGCATTAGGAATGCTTTTTCACACTTTAAAATGGGTTGAAGATACTGGTTTATTTTAAATACTTTATTTATACTCTTACCCATGAAAACAAGAAGAGTAACTGGACAGGTATAAAACAAATGTACAGAGCAGCGGCGATTGCTCTAAGACTGCCAGGGAAGCTTAGCTTCCCCTAAAATGTAAAAAATAAGTGATCAAATATATACTGTTGTGTGTACATGTCATTGAATAAATATGCACTACAACGCGCTCAACTTTTGTTCAGAATCAGCTTCTTATCACTGGTAAAGACGCGGCTTTCCTCCCAATCATTCCCGCAGCTTCACAGTGCTTTAAACAGTGAGGACGCTGAGCATCCACAGAGTTCAATAGCAAAGCAGCTAAGTGCAGCGAAATGAGACGAGTCATTGGATAAATGCTGGGCTTTGTCCCGCCCATCGGACGCTCAGTGTCTCTGGGGGTCTATGGGGCAGTGGGCTGGCCCAGACACTCAGCTTCTGCATGATGATTGGCACATTTTATGATGTAGGCCGAAATTGAGCTTCCCCTCCTTGAAAGACCAGCATCCACCACTGGTACAGAGTATAATCTGAGTAATTATTACCTTTTTTATATACAGTGCCATCTCTCCCATAACAGTTATCCAATCAGACGACAGATACAGGTAAAAACAAGTGGAGGATATCACCAGTGTCCAAAGGAAAAAAAATACATTTCCATTTCTGCCAATATTTGGTTTACCACATTAATTGAAAGCGGCAACTGTCCTTCACAATTTTGTGAAAATTTCATTACTTCTAAAAGTTCCGAAGGTTTTTTCTTCTCCTGGAATGTTACCATTTTGGAGATACCTATTTTTCTTTGGACAATGAGGATGTGTGGACAGTATCTGGAAATTTTTATACTTCAGCTATTTTACCTGCTTACCTCCAAGAGACTGTTTGCTTTCCCATATCTCCACGAGTTGTCAGTTAAAATACGGGGTGGTTAAAATAAACTTGGAGTCAGGTTTTTCTAAGTCTTTCAACCTTTCCGAGTCTCAGTGGTGAGCTAAGGTGGCTTTAAAGATGGGTACATAGTGTCTGTGCTGTGACTGCTCCTCAGGACTCTCTATCCCTGAGTGCAGGCTTTTTTTTGTGAGCTTTCTCTCTATACACACACGCACAAAATGTGTTTACTACTAACTTTGAAAAGAAAGTCTCTCATTATATCTTTCCATTTATTTTATTGTATTGACTGGGGTATTGGTTTTGCATGTATTGGTAATATCTGTGTGGTAGCACTGGCAAACCAAGTGGTCATTGGTTGGAGAAAAACCTGGAAATTGGATGCATCTACCAACACAAACCATGAATCAAGACTGAGCCAAGACTCTGAAAACAGCATTGAATGAGAGGTTCTGATTTTGTGCTGCATCTTACGTAGAGTACAAACGCTTCAGAATCATCCCACATTCACTCCAGAGTCTCTCCAATCACAGCACTGTGAGAGCACAAAGACAAGGTTTGTAGGATGAAAACAAACAACGAGTGCTGAGAAATGATTACTGATTAAATATGGTGTAAACGAGAATAGAGAAGAGGAAACAAAGCAAAAACACCACGCGCCTCACTGCGATGCTCTCGTATTTTATTTACACAGAGGCTCTCTCTCTCTGTAACCAGTCGTTCTGAACAGGACTGTTTCAAAGGGGAGTAAGAAAAGCGCTGTGTTGTTTGATCCTTGTTTTATTTTGACCAAATCATGTCACAGACGTATTAGGGATAGCGTCTAATCTAAGACGTCATGTTAAAATGCTGCTTTATCTTTGCAGCAGCTGTTGCTCATTTCCCAGAGCAAAGTTAGCCTCAGCAGCCTACAAGCAATTCTGAGAAAACATGTGCGCTGACAGAGTTCCATGTTTGAGCCACAAGCTGTGCTTCTCCGTCTGATGCTGCAGCTCTTTCTGAAGCCTTTACCCAGTAAACTAACAACTTATTTTTCAACAACCTTCAGATGTTTGTCATATCACACTATACCTTTATCATTCATTCATTCATTCATTATCTGTAACCCTTATCCAGTTCAGGGTCACGGTGGGTCCAGAGCCTACCTGGAATCATTGGGCGCAAGGGGGGAATACACCCTGTAGGGGGCGCCGGTTCTTCACACGACAACACAGACACATTCACTCACACACTCACACCTACGGACACTTTTGAGTCACCAATCCACCTAAAAACGTGTGTTTTTGGACTGTGGGAGGAAACCCATGCAGACACAGGGAGAACACACCAACTCCTCACAGACAGTCACCCTGAGGAAACCCACGCAGACACAGGGAGAACACACCAACTCCTCACAGACAGTCATCCAGAGGAAACCCATGCAGACACAGGGAGAACACGCCACACTCCTCACAGACAGTCATCTGGAGGAAACTCACGCAGGCACAGGGAAAACACACCACACTCCTCACAGACAGTCACCCGGAGGAAACCCACACAGACACAGGGAAAACACACCACACTCCTCACAGACAGTCACCCAGAGGAAACCAACGCAGACACAGGGAGAACACACCACACTCCTCACAGTCACCCAGAGGAAACCCATACAGACACAGGGAGAACACACCACACTCCTCACAGACAGTCACCTGGAGGAAACCCCCGCAGACACAGGGAGGACACACCACACTCCTCACAGACAGTCACCCAGAGGAAACCCATGCAGACACAGAAAGAACACACCACGCTCCTCACAGACAGTCACCCGGAGGAAACCCACGCAGACACAGGGAGAACACACCACACTCCTCACAGACAGTCACCCGGAGGAAACCCACGCAGACACAGGGAGAACCTGGCCTGTGTCTCATTAGTATTAAAATTCCATTGTTTTTGTCTTAAGAAGAAACCAAACTATCAGGACTAATCACATCAAATTGGTAATAAAATAGTTAAATAATAATAATAATCAACGACAGCACTATAAATAAAACAAAATAAAGCTGTATTATGGACCACAATGAAAGGATATTTGAAAAATCTGAAGAGTTGAATACTTGGGTCCAGCCCTACATTCACCCACGAGAACAGAATAAGCTAAACCTAAAGCTACTGAACATGGACTCTGTGGGTACACTTCCAGTGAAGGGTCCCAGCACTGTACTATTCACTTCTGGCACTGATTCATTTAAACAGGATTTAAGTCCCTAACCTTCATGCTTCCAGTGCAGCTGTGCATTGTACCAACCCGATTCTTGGGAACAGAGTCGATGCCGGTACCTCATTTTTCCTTCTTTACCTCCATCTTTATAAAGCGCATGCCCTTTGACGATAATATGCTAATATTTATCCGGTCACGATGGCCGACTCTCTTTGAACTTTGTTTGGCGGCGAAGGCAGTGCTAGGGCACAGGTTTATGGGCTTCAAGCCCCCTCTGTTGCCATCTGCCATTTGAATAATAAATAAAGATCCCATGTTTTAATTCAAGGGGTCCGTTCGGGGGGTGGAGGTGTCAGGGAATCTGCCCTTTGTTCAGAACCCTAGAAAAAGCCTGTGTACGTCCACCAATATTTAAAAGTGAGATTTAACCAAAAATGTTTGGGGTCCCTCCATTCTTCCCTCCTTTTCTCCTCAAAGTCTGGCACATCTGAGGCGACGACAGCACGGGTCCAGAGTCCTAGGCTTTATTTTGATAAAGTGCGCATGAATCAAAAGGAACGGCTGTCCTGTTTCTCATCTGAGAGGGAGATCTTTGAAAGGGACGTCACGCTGGGGTAATCTTACAAGAAAACACAGCATTCAGCACCTCGCCACTGTCCACTGAATACAAATATGCACAAGCAAACACACACTCCACTCAGCACACAATTAAACAGCGTCTGGCAACCCCCCACCCCCCCACCCCACATACACACACACAAATAACTGCACAGAGCAAAACAGCCGCCTTCATTAACCCTTCACGGCTGATGCAAAAGCATGGCTATTACTGCTATTTTGATTTGACTTTAATTTGTCTCAAAAACAGCATTTTTGGGTAAACAAACTGCACAGATAAAAAGGAAAATAAGAGCACTTCTACATTTGCTGTTCCACTCCCTTAGTCTGTACCAAAGCTGGAAATGATAGGCTGCTGCATTTTATTCTGGTTCTTACCAACACTGGACTAACAGATCTAAAACGTGATATGGATAAAAAGACTTCAGTGAGCAGCTGTTATGAATATTTTGTGAAAATACATCACATCCAGCAAATTACAAAGGGCTACCATGTGGCACAAGCTACCTAAGAGTCGACTCCTTCATTACGTGAAGGGTGTTCTACCACTTTACCACAAGTTAACACAGTTTTTTGGGTCTTAATAATGTTGGTGACAAGCTACTACAAGGCACAAACACCACAATGCCATACTCCGCCTGTCGAAACAATTCTGTTAAAAACGACCAGTTTGAGCACCCATTTTTTAAATAAGACTGAGCTGCAACTCGGTTCAGAACAGAATCCAGGAGTGTAGAGCAAGTAGCAGAAGCTCTAGCTGCATCACAACTGTGCACTTAATACTAATTCTAACTAGTGTTTGAGTGTGTCAGATTGTCACAGTTGAGTATACATTACTGTGCATACTCTGTATAGAAAGTTGTCTATATGTAAAAATAAAAATAAAAATAATGGCAGACAGTGAGGCAACTACATCTTGGTATCATGTGCGTTGTCATAGTAACATTCCCTCACATCTGTAGTAAGAAACAGCATATTTTGTGTACCAGCTGAACTCACATTAAGAATAACACCTAGCATACCTAGCTTTAGTGAGTAGAACACACCTGGGATGCTGTTTTGGATTTCTTCTCCATTCTCATGTTCTCCGTGTTTACTCAGTACTCATTTCTCTCTGCTCATTGGATTTGTTTTGCTCTGTTTAACCTCGTCTTTGTGCTCTCACATAGGGAGGAGTGCAAAGTGGTGCCCCATTGTCCTTGCACTATCTGTGTGGGTAAAAAAAAAGCCCTCCCTCACGGCCATCACTCAGCATGATGTCAGCCAATGTAGACAAGGGAGTTGGGCAGTTAGCGTTCTCCTACAAGAGTGTTGAGTTGTTAAATGACATGTTATTTTGTGCGACTGAGACAGATGGGTGGGGGGTGAATAGCTATTACCATTGTACACTCATTTCTGAGGCCAAATCTTTTATCTTTCTTCTATCATCAGACCTTCATCTGTTACTGGACCTGTTCTGTAGACGTTCTGTAGAAAGGAGGACACAGTACAGATGACTTTGGTCTGTATTGACAACATAAAATAATTCTTTAAAATGCTTTTAAATGATCCCAGAGGACACAGTAATGTTACAGTAGCAATACAGAGTGTGCAGAAACTGTACATGAACAAGCATAACCTCATCGGCCATAATATTAAAACCACCACCTTGTCCATTTTATCAGTTCCACAGGCCATAAGTGCACTTTGTTGTTTTACAATTACAGAATGTCGCCCAACTGTTGCTTTGCATTCTTTCTTTATCATGTTTCAACCTGCTCTATTTGGGTGGTGGATAATTCTTAGCAAAGCAGTGACACTGTCCACTCTTTCAGAAACACCTACCTTCTTGGTCCACTTAGGTGTAACATCAGAGACAGCAGCTCATCAGTTGCTGCACAGTTTGTGTTGGTCGTACTCTAGTTCAACTGTGGTCAATGGATGCAGCCCATAGGATGCTGTTGACTGGATATTTTTGGTCTGATGCACTATTACCAGCACAACACACAATAGCACCACCAACACGTCAATGTCACTGTAGCACTGTGAGGGTCCTGATCATTGACGAATAGAGTGAAAAAATGCAGATAGTGGAGTGGGTGATTTGGTGTATGGTAATCATTGTTTTCAAATTGCAAATGAAGAGTTATATTGAAAGCTTCACACAGGGTCTCATTTCAGTGCAAGAAAGTGTTAAAAACCAACCAAGACCTGTCCATGCACTGAATGTAAATGCGATTCTAAATATCATGATATGATTTTTCTATGGCAATCTTTTTGAATTGTAAAGCCAAAAGACAGTAATGACTCTAGACTTCTGCAGAGCTGAGAGCACCAACCGCTTTTACAGGCCAGTGTAGCTGAGAGCACAAAGACAATAGCCAGAAGGGCTGCTGAGGGCGGTACCTGTGGTCTCAGCACACGCAATCATCCATATAAACACAGGTCATTGATTTGGAGGTGTCCACAGCTGGAGGTGGGTGACAGCAAATTGGCTCCTGCCTGTTCATCAGACTCCCAGCCAGAGCCCCCATGCTGTGCTCAAGCCCATGAGCCTGGGGCTATTTTCACAAATTTCCCATACTCCTCTGAAAGTATGACTAGCAACACTTTTGGCTGCCAAAGAAGTCAGATCTACCGGACTTAATTACAAATCCCTGACCCTTGCAGAATGGGTCACAGGAAGGTTGGGAGGAAAGGAGACTGAACTTTCTGTCCTATGTTTTATATTCCGTCCTTATTTAATATTGGAGCAGATACTGATAAATTATGGGATCCCATCCAGCTGCTGTGTAGCCTTTAGGGGGTTTGTTTTTACTGTCCATTTGTTCTTACTGTCTTATCTGTGTGCTTATATCATTTTTTTAACCATGTTGAATGTTCTCAACACACTGCTAATCCTACGTCTTCAATCATTTTCACTGCAGGGCGGCAGACGGGGGTCAGTATTCAGCTTCAACAAGCTACGTGCTAAAGGCTAATTGTTAAATTAGGCATAATTACATCCTGAAGTAGCCAACTACACTTCTTTGTCTTTAAATCTTCAGAGGGATCCAAATCACAGAGCACAAGATAATGCTTTGCAACAGCATTCCTCGAATCGGTGCTTAGCCGCATGCAAATTACCCTGTACTTGGAGGTCGTATTCTTGCACTGAAATGAATAATCACAGACAAGTGATCCCACACAAGAGTTCTCCCAAAGAACCTACATAACAGCAGCCAAGTCTCGCTACAAATTGACTAGAGACCAGAGGCCTAGATATCTGCCAGTATTACGCATCATTCACGCAGGGGTGGGAACAATCTGATAAAGTGCTAGCTGCATATAGTCGTGCTGGAGTTTGGCTTTGTTCTGGCTTGAACTGAGGCTGACCCTTGTCCAGTTTTCCCTCAACGACTGCCACGAAAACAATCCCCTGGATATTAAAGCAGTAGGGGCTTTGCAGAGGATCAGCGAGGAGGCCACAGATATTCATTTTTTTCTTTATCCTGTGTGGAATGAAGGAATGAAGCTAACTCCCTCTCCCTCTCTATCCTTCTACTTTCCTGTCTCTACTGTCTCCCCCCACAGGCCTATCTGCTTCCCTCTCTTGCACAGTAAAATCAATAGTGTGAAATCAACTCCAGGAGAGTTAAATCTACCACTAAAGAGGCCCCAACCAAGTTGCATTCAACTCCGCAGGAGTTCGTTTAACACTTGTTGTTGTTTTACATGAGCCCGGAGCTATGTCCATTAACCAACTGTGAGAACAGCTTGAGGTTAAGTGTCCTGCTCAAGGGCACAATGCCAATAGCTGCCACCATCTGGGGATCACAAACCTGACCCCTGGAGCCTTGGTCAAGTCAAGTTCTCCATGCTAGTTAAGCACCGAGCATCCCTTGTATCATGCATGGCTAAAATGACAGAGGATTACACATAGGAAACCACACCCACACGAACAGAAAAACCACAACAGACAGCTGGAGTTAATTAAGCACTTATCAGCGGGTCGGTTAATGAAGCGTTTCTGCTTTTACACATGGGTAAAACAGCGCAAACAGCTTCCCCTCGCACAAAGACCACCAGGCATGCACATGCTACAGAATCAACAGTGTTGCATCAAATGTCCCACTGAGATCTATTTACTCTTATTGAATTAGATCCAATTAAATTGGAGCTGGATGAAAGGCCCAATCAGGGATTGCGCCAACTGTCAGGACACTTTTCAATACATCGATCACAGGGAGGTTTAAAACAACAAACAGATTGACAATATTTGTGTTTACCCTGCTCCCTGTAAACTCTGGCGTAGTCATGGGGTAGCAGTGGTACAAAAGAAAATATATTTTTTCCACGAATATCATCACACACTGCTGGGAGCAAACTTATTTCCTGCATCTCCCTTTTGGTACCTGCAACATTTTATTTTTACAATATGTGAAATCCAGTATGGGCCCAGTGTGAATTCTAAATATGCTTGACTATAGCCTTATTTATTATCAGTGATAAATACAGAAACACACAAAGCCTTTTATTCATACACTGCTTTCACTTTGTCTGTATTTGTGAACATTCTCTTACAACTTACAAATACTAATGCAATAGAGAAGTACCACTGGAAACTGTGGAGTCACTGTAGCTGATCGTTTCATCAAAACACAATGTCTGGTAATAAGTGAAGAGAATTCTGTGTTCACATGTGGTAAAGTATTTAATTGATTCACAGGCCACTCACCACGACCACTTTCACATTTTTGTGGTAGGTAATGTCACATTACCAAAACCTCTTCCACCGTTACCATGCTAGCTTTTTTCCATCAGAAACTTTGACTCTGAACTGCCCTCTATAGGGCAGTTTAACATGTTATGTTTAACATCCTGTTCAAAGTAAAATGACACAGAAGTATGTGGGCAGTGACAGTCAGTGTTTGAAATGGATGTATTAATTTACGTCGGTGATGGGAGTAGAAATGAGCCTTAAGAGATCATATTCTCAGTATATGTACAATGTGTACTAATATAGCTCGCCTTTTGTGGACATACATGTGAATTTTTGATATGTCTACCCAGCATGTAAAATCCACCTTAAACCTGCTCCAAATATTAAATCTGAACCTAACACTTAAGTAAAAACTATAAACCATAATGAATTATAGCATAGAAATGTTATGATTATCTGGGCTACTCCTTTTATTTTCATACATAACTTCTGCAGATATCACTGCTGAAAACACCAGCTTTTTATCCCTTAAAACTTTTTTTTTTTACCATATTCAAAAACCATTGTTTTGACCTGATCTCATATATATTTGGCTACAAAACCATTTTTACAATCCAAATAATGTGTACAAAATAGTTTGCCCTCGAGTCTCACATTGCCAGACTCCCTGAGTCTGGTACCTTTCACCACTTAATGTGAACAGTCTACAACGTCAGCAAAAGGAATCTGACTGACACACAAAATGACCAAATCACAGCTCTGGTATTTTGGCATCCTGTACAGAAGGAGGCTATCTCTGAGTGAGAGTGAACCAGAGCCAATACAAAATGACACACTGAAGTGTGTGTATGTGGATGTACATATAGCCAATCAGAAAGCTCCTGGCAGAATGGTGACAGTGAGGCCAGCATTAAACAATATCTGTCAATTTTTGGGGGCAGGGAGTCTGTAGCTGAGACTACCCTGCCCCTAAATTTAAACATGACCTTAACCAAAACTCTAAATCTAACCATAAGCTAATTCAAAGCTTAAATGTAAGCTCCAAACTTTTAGAAATTGCAGGAACTTGTTTGTAAACTTCTCCCTCAGTTTCTTCTCTGGCTACAAAACAGAGAGTTAGCATGGATATAGTCTAACCCACTCTTAAAAAATAAAGGTGCTACAAAAGGTCTTTTGAGCAATACCATAGAAGATCCACTTTTGTTTCCATAAAGAATCATTTTAACAAATATGTTTAAACGGGTAAAGAACATTCACACATCTCTTAAACAAACCTGGTTCTTTATGGAACCAAAAGCGGTCCTTCTATGGCATTGCTCAAAAGACACATTACTTTTGAGTGCAGTGCAAAAAAAACTCTTAGACATGCTAAAATAACTACAAGTGTTAACTAATTATTAGGTAGTAATGTTAAGAACAAGTGGGCTCTTCCATTAAGTAGCCTATGTACTAAATTTGCAGATCCATTTTGCTGAAAACACTGTAGCTGTACTTAACAAATGTTCCAGATGTGTTTTATGTTACATGTGTGTTTTTCCTACTGTTGTAATGTTGACATTTTGAAGATGTAAAGCTTTGTTCTGATACTGAGATGGTAGGATTATGCTGAAGAATTTGTTTGACTCTCCGGTCATGATTTGCAGTTACCTTCCTGTCTTCAAATTCCTGCTTGAACTCCTAACCCGTCTCTGCCTCACGGCCATACTGAACTTCTTTCCAATCATGTTGTCATCATACAACATCCTGTATATGTCTAACACAATCAGCCCTCCACTAGATCTTCCCCTGATAGATCTTCAGCAAGAGCATATCTCCCAGACCTTTCCTCTGTTTGATCCCCATGCTTTATGCTTAATCTCACGTTTAAACTTGTAACAACTTGCTTAATCTCACTGGTCTTACTGGAAACATAAATCCATGATCCAACGCAGGCTAGTTCATGTTTTGGATCTTGGTTCTTCTTTTCAGTCTTATTTATTTATTTTGTCCTATTCCTTCCTATGAGTCCTGGTTTTTCTCAGTCGTTCTTCTTCAGGCTCTTAAACTCTATTAGGACTGGATTTTTTTTTTGTCTGTGGACATGGGGTAATTATTATTAGAAGAGTTTAAGTCTCTGTCAAACAAGCAGTAAAAATACCACAGGTAATATTAATTCCATCCAAATTGACACATGGGTGGTGAATAGTGTGTCATTTCCCAGGGTAAAGAAGATTTTTTTTTTGCAGGTTTTCTCAAGAATGAAGGAGCTGGAGGGTGTGTTTAGTGAAGGCTTAGAAAAGGTGTTGCCATCTTATTATATATTTTGAAGGACTAGAAGATAATGTCGTTGCAGGATGAATATTTTTGGTGGAAAAGCTGTTCTCAGAACATTCTAAAAACACCTGTAGCTATGCCATGTCTCAAGTAGCCATTTTCACAAAGATCTCTTATCCAGTGCAAATTCACCATAAACATCTTTGACAATCTTTGATAAAATGACATTACACTAGCTCCCCATGTAAAACTAATCCGGTCAGAGTAGGGCTTAAGACAGATCCTCCCTTTAGAGGTTCTGCCTCTTATTCTGCCGCTTATTTTCCCATTAGGAGTATGGCTTCCTTTCAGTGGTTCCCTCTTAGCTTCTCCTTACAAGTCTTGGTACCTGTCTGTGATTCTTCCTTATACTCTTTGGGGTTATATTCTTGAATGCCAGTGCTTCTCAGAGACTTTTCCTCATGCTTGTAAATGGTTGTTCCTAAAAAAATATCCGTTCAGGTTTCTTGGAAACTTGGTGCCTTCTCCAGTGAATCGGCTTGCGTTTCCACCAGTTTTGATAGGAACCATGGATATGTGATCAGCAGAGGGGCATTGCAGGGTTGTTCAGTTCAGAGTTGCTGTGGCTGAATTTGGGGGTAGAGCAATAGCCAAAGTTAACTGGTTAGAGTCAAGACAGAGTCATGGTTAATCAATATATCACACTGCAAATGACACCATTTGCGATACACCAACACATGTCATCATGGTCTTTTACAATTCCTGGTTCCCTCAATCTCCACTATTATGAAGGGTTGACTTTTTAAATCTTATTGGGTCCCTTTCAGTGATACTTTCTTTAGAGTATTGGTTTTTCTTGGTTCCATTTTTTGCAACATTTTCCATTCATGGTCCACTTCCATTTGTGGAAATGTTTAGTGTAGTGTCCGTTGTAAAATGCGACTACACGCAACAGTGGAAAGAAAATCCTCAGACTGCACTGAACTATAGAATCTTCCATAAACAATGCTCCACCAAAGGGCCCAGTGTTCTAAATATTTTTAGTTTTTTGGAAAACCAGCTGATCTATCCTCCAGCACCTATTAATAGTATCTTTCACCAAAAGCCCTCGAGACCCTCGGCTGCCCCTCCCGCTGCCCTTCTTTCTCGACTGAGCCATTATTGGCGGTGATGGCCGAGCCTGCATGACAGCTGTTGTTTTCTGCGCTCACCTCACACATCCCAATGTGTAAAGTGTTAAAGAAAAAAACAATCTTATCTGTGTTAAAGCCATCTCCACAATGCCGCAATGATGGAGCAGGGAGCAGACGGTAGCTGAAATATCAGCACTCCACTCAGCACCGAATCTCCAGGTGTCTTCTTCCTGACAGTTTAATGACACTGCTTTATGGAGGTGTGGACAAAGGCACCCAAGATCACACTGAAAAAAAAAATCCCTAAGTGCTTTGGACTTTGGTAAACCTTCATTCAGTTTGAAGAGTAAACAACCCAGTGGTATTCATGACTTCTTGAATTCCAGTTTTTACAAAAACATAACTTTTGATGCTTTACATTGAGCGTGTGTGTGTGTGTGGGGGGGGGGGTGTTTGCGTGGGAGGTGGAAGCTTAACTATAAGCAACACATGGGCCTAGCTTGTAACTCACTCATTTTCATACTCCACAATCTAAAATCTGCACGATGTGGCACCACTCATAGCCCCACACCCACAAAAACTCTAGTTCTTAAATCAGTTCCATTTTGGATTCCTGAAACGTTGGTGCTAATCAGGGAACTGCATGAGTTTTTTGGTTGCTAGCACTGCCATCTTGACAGTGATTCACAGGGCATTTATAGACCTTTCTTTGCAGTGTGCTGCTTCCTCTGGGCGGAATTTCACAAACGTCCAGGATTTCGTTTTTCTAGAGCTTACATAGAACTTCGAGAAGCGTTTCATTCACAAACTAGTCCCGCCCTCCCCTACTCCGATTGGTTCGCTTGAGTGAGAAGGGGGCGTGGTGAAGTAGCCTACAATCTTCGGATTGGACGGTCTGACTGTAGAGCTACCGTTATTGGTCGATAACCTTCTCTGTAAACATTTAATTGGTCAGTCTGCACGTCAGTAGTCCTTGTTTACGTCAGGCAAAGCTCATGTACCCACCCTCATCTCGAGCAGCCATGCCGAAACGTAAATGTAAGTTCTCGGATGAATTTAAAAAAGAAATTCAATGTTTTTTGTAGCAAATAAAGGTGTAAAAGACCTAAAAGCACACATAGGTTCAGCTAAGCATACAAGTCCTCTTTTTCACCATTTCAGATCTGGTCACCCTAGCCTTGTGCATATTTTTTATGAATTTTTTAGGAAGATGTTGAAGGCCTCCATCTTAGAATGTGTGAATGTGTGCTAGAGAGTGTTTCTAGTAAAATTAGCATTATCACAGAAGCATGACTTCCCTTGAGTTCTAATATTTATGACCTGAACCGAAAGCCTCATACCAACATTCACAGGTTGCCACTGATTTACACCAATATCAGTAGAAATCACAGCCTGAATACGAACAAGATGAGGTCAGACTAGTGTCATTCTGCCCACATTAGCTTCAGTCTGAGGATGTGGCTGTTTTAAAAACTATAGTCATCAAGTCAAAATCTTAAACATAATGCATTTGTTGTTTTCTTTTAAATGTGTGTAAAAACTGGAATTACAAAATCGCTGCTTTCTATTTTTCCCCATATTTGCTACGTTCCCAACAGTGTCTCAGCATTGTTTCTCCATGTCTTTAATTAAAAAGTACAGCGGAATAGTTTTGGAAATCTAAGCAGCCGGAGCTGGCTCAAACTGAGTGACTTGCGGACAGAGGAAGTCCATCTCTTGCAGGTAAATGCGCTGCAGTGTTGGCTGCGCTTGGACACATGTTTACTTGCCTTGCTGCTGTTTTGTGTTTTATCAACACGCTGCTCTTGGTGCCAAGCTCGTGGGCTGTGCATACAAATGAAAGAGCTGCAGAAAAGAGGCCAGCGTGGATTTGTTTGACAGACAGTCAGGACTCGCAGCTCACAAGCAGACCTGCTGGACGAGATCCTGAGACCCTGAGGCCAGAGAACGAGAGAGAGAGAGAACGAGGGAGAGAGTTAGAACAGTTAGAAAAGAGAAAAATAGATTAAAGGGAAGAAAGAGAGAAGGAGAAAACATAAAGAGTTAGAAAAGGGGAAAAAAATAAGGGGAGAAAGAAGAGAGAGGGAAGGGACTGAAGAAAAGGAGTTCCAAGAAACAAAAAAGAAAGGGAGGGAGGTAACAGACAAAAAAAGAAGACCAAGTAAGAGAAAGTGGGGGGGGGAAATAGAGAGAAAAAAGAGAGAATGAAATGAATTAAAGAAAGGAGTGCCATTGAGAGATGGACTAAAGAAAGAGACAGAGTTAGAAATGAAAGGTAAAAAAAAAAACAGGAGAGAAAGAGTTATGTGCAATAGAGGGAGTGAATGGAGGGAGGCAAACAGATCAAAGGAGAGGAAAAAGCAGAAACCATAGAGAGTGAAGAAAGGGACACAGAACAGAAAAAGAGGCAAAACAAGAGAGAGACAGGAAGAAAATACCGAAAAAAAAGAGAAAGGAACAACAGAAGAGAAAACGCAGGGAGAGAGTGAGAGAGAGAGAGAGGGGTGTGGGCCTCAGGCAGTTTGCCCTAGCTTTGTTTAGAACAGAAAGCTATTGTTTGATGTGGCTGCACGGCCTCCCTCTCTCTCTCTCCCACAGGACGTGCTGTGGCTTTGGATGGCAGACAGTGGCCGGGAACATGATTACTTACTGCGGACCCTCGTCTTCCTCAGTGCGCTGGAGCACCGCTCCTCACACAGCTCTTCATCAGGCCCCGGGAACAAAGCCCTGCTGTTACCACAGCTCCGCTCTCAGCCGTACAGCAACAAGCAGAAACCTGGGGCTCGACTTTGTCCACGCTTATGCTGGAGCATCCTCCCTGAGCCCAAGCCCACTGCTCTCAATCTGGTGTGTGTTTGGGTTTGCTGGTGGTGTGTGTGTGTGTGTGTGTGTGTGTGTATAGAGGGTGAATAAATAAAGGATTGACTAAGCCATAAGTACCATAAGTGTTTTAAGGACACGTTTTCAGTGTTTCTTTTTTATTTGAGAATAAAGGAAGTATTTTGACAACACAGCTGTACATTTACTGTATTTAACTAAATTTATTTAAGAATAAACTGATAATATTCTAAGCAATACATTCAAAACATCTGAAGACTATTTCTGGAGAATAAATGTGTAATTTTCGTAAGAAAAAAAATTGATTCATTTTGCAGAGAATACGTTTTAAATCATTTTAAAGCAAATAAATATTTTTTAATATTTTTATTTTCAATTTTTTTTATATTTTTGAATAATTATTTATAGATAACAATGTTCTGAGAATAAACAAAACTTTTATTGAAGCTAATATTTGTAGAAACATTTTTCTTCGGAGAGTAAACTTGTAATATTTGTAAATAATTGGATATTTCAACAATAAAGTAGATTTCCAAAGAATTCAATCCAAATTCTTGGATATTTTCATAATAAAGTCATAGTTTCTTTTTTATTTTTGGAGAATAAAGGTTAAGGCCACAACTTTTCACTGATAAAGTCTTTCTTATTGGAGCAAAATGTGCAATAAAATGTTGTGGAATAAATAAATATAGTCTTTGATGAGAACGGAAATATTTGGAATTTTTTTTTAAGAAAAATATTGTAGTATTTTGAAGAAAAATATGCTACTATTGTGGAAAATAAAGCACAGTTCCAAGAAAGAAGTCAACGTATTTTTTAAACAGACCGGTAATTTCGATATATAGAGTTGCAAAGCTATGAGAATAAAGAGCCCTGTTAAAGAAGCAGTGTGCAGACAGAAAAAGTGTTTGTACAGTAACAAATAAAACAACACTAACTCCGCATCCAGAGCAGAAAGTAAGCAGTTTAACATTGTGACTTTATTGGGAATTATTGCACTTTATTTCTATAATAAATCTCCCATACAATGCTGATGTAGGATATAAGCACAGCACCCAGAGGCACTTCTTCAGAGCGGAGTTTAAAGGAAAATGAGTCTCTCTCTCTGTCCCTAATTACCTAAAGCATTTTCTTCAAATCCGGATGTGTTCCTAAACGGGGGACTCTAGTGCCTCGCTTTTTTTTTTTTTGCTGATCTGAGAGTCTAGATGTAATGAATTCGTCCCTGGCATAGTTTTTCACACTGAAAGGTGCTGAATGCAATTAACTCCCATTCCCCTGTTGCCTTCTTTCTTTCTTCCTACTCCAACACATAGCATGCCGTTGTCTGAGGTTTCAAAAGGCAAAGGCTCACTCTTCCTTTCACCCCCCTCCCCACCCACCACCACCACAACCCCAATGTTCATCCCAGGTAATGTGAGTGTGTTTCATTTTTATTCAATGGAACGCCTCGCCCCTACTCCCCATCTGTCCCAGAGACCGTCAATGCCAAATCATTAGCAGAATGGCAGTACGGGCCACACTGCCGAGCTTGCTTTGATATTACACACACGCACACACATTCACAACATCTGGGGTCAATCCATCAAATGCCAGTGTTTTATTCCCACCTTGCCATAATATTGGATATACACTATATAAACACACGCTCACCCCATGCTTCTCCTCAACTCAAGGGTATCGGTAGTGAATTTGCCCCCCCCCCCCCTCCCTCATTTTTCTTGTAGTAACAGCCACAGCTTTGGAACGTCAGAACATTGCTGTGAGAACTTGGTTATATACAGCCATGAAAAATTCTGACTGAATGTTAACAGATCACAAACACCACTCCATCTCAGCCCAGTTGTATTAGATGGTGCTCTATCACTTCAGATAGAGCAGATAGAGCTCCACATCCCGGTGTTTGGGGTGTTGGGTGTGGGGGGGTGGCGGTCAACAATACCCTCTGGCCAACTGTTGACATTAAATATTGATCGCAGACTCATGCTGCTGCTCAAGAATGCCCTCTTCTTTTGGGTTAGATTATATTTTAAATAAGCAAAATACTCACTGGAAATAGTATCTACCCACCATTTGAGGCAGGGATTAGACAGAAACCACAGATGACATTACCATGCATTGCAAAGCTAAGACTATGTTTTTATATTGCAAGTGAATTACATAAACTTTGCAGCTAACTTCTTAGCACTGAAAAACGCAGGTCATTTCTCACTTACAACAGCCCTTAAGGACACACTGTAGCATGTTTAAAAATGCATTTTCAATGCCTCAGTCACAGGGCATTACAAATAATGCACACAACCTTTTTTTTATCTCAAAAGTAGTGCATCTAATGGTCAGGGACCAGGAAATCGTGATGTCTGAAACATCTCAAGTTGCATAAATCTGAAGGCAGCTTTGTCAGCATTGATCACTGAACAAAGCCAGTCCAAGGCACTCGCTGTGCTTCAAAATCCTTTTGTAAGGTGCTTTGAGAGCAGAACAAGTCATCTATCAACTGACCTTTTCGAATCTAAAAACCACAAAAACTGCAGCTTTACTATTCTGTTAGGAATGTTAAGATGAATTATTCAGAAACTACAATTTTATTCATTGATAATAGTCACGATGCATGTAGAAATATTAATGAGGAACCCCCCAGGGCCTTCTATGTTTCTATCCTAGTTTAAGTTAATGTTTATTTGGAAGTGTCACCCTTCTTGTTTTATTTAATAAAAGAAAACAAGGGTTAAAAATATGAAGTACCAAAAAAAAATGATGCCCAATGATGCTTTACAATCAACACTCAACATTCAGTCTGCACACACAGTGCTGAGAAGCAGCAGGCAAACCAGGAACGACTGTACACCTGGAGGACTGCATTGGGCACTAGGGTTTCACCCAGGATAGAGCGCCAATCCATTTCTGGGCACACAAACACATACAGACATTCATTAACTCACACCAGGACAGATATTAGAGAAGCCAGTTCACCTAGCGTTCATGCTTTTTGGACTGTGGAAACCTGAGACCCCAGAGGAAACCCACACAGACACAGGGAGAACAGGAAACGTACCTGAGGGTCGCTGTAAAACTGCTACTTACCAGGTAAAATATGTTAAAGGTTTGTTGCAGGTTTACATGAGATGTTAACAGCTTCAAATATCTGTCTTTAGTCTGGAATAGACCAAGAAAAATAGTGTTAGTACGGAACTATGAAAAATTATATATTTTAACAATTACACAAAATTAACAATTATCTTGTTAGTTAGATTTAGAACTAAGTATATAAGCATTTTATTGTTAATTCTAAGAAAATCAATAGAACTCATATATAACAAGGCAACAACATATGTATGAAAAAATGGTACACAAAAAAATAATTTAAAAAATGCACTGAAGTTCACATTAATGAAGTCTGTCTATGGTATGTATGTATGTGCGAAGAGTTAACATGCAGACACACACTGAGCTTTGTACTTTATGGGATTAAGTGTATTCAGAAACACTGGAACAGGTAGCACCTGCACACACACACACACACACTTGGATAGGCATCAGTCAAAAGCTGGTTTGTTAGCGGTAGCGGCGATGTGAGCCGTACAGCCACAAAGCTGAAACTGTAGCCAGTGTGCGAGGCTAATCTTCGCCTTGCAGCGGGACCAGGACAGGGGGCAAGGTTGTGAGGGTGAACATGTGCTAGAAAACCCAGCTTGAATCCCCCCTGACCCTGGCCTCTGAGCAAAAATGGCTACTGCTACCACTGCTGCCCCTTAGAGGACACTCCAGAGACTGCTGCTTGATGTGGCTTCATAGCCTCTTGCTTCTCTATAGTCGTTCCTTCACTGTGAACTAAGAGGCAATTCTTTATCTTAAATCTTTAAGAAATTGCATTTTGTCTTTTTTTAAATTAATCTTTTAATATGTTTGCCTTTACCACACACAAAGTTAAGGGTGTTCTGGTAAACAGTAAACAAATTAAAGACAAATTTGTGAAAAACTGTAAAATTAGTGGCAGGCATCGTTTCTTACAAGAAGACAGCTCTGGTCCCTTTAAGAAAATCCTTTTTTAGTCATTTCTGCCTGGTAATTCACTCCAATTCACTCATTTTTAACCAAATATTTCTAAAGGGATGATTTGCAGTTCTTCGCATCAGCACCACAGTGTGTGTTTGTTGGATTGTTGTGGTAGAAAAGGTAATACTACACTGCAATCTACATAGTAATATTAACCAAGCTAGTACCTAGTACTCATTTATTTGTTTATTTATTTTTACTTGATTGATAGATTGAATAGCAGCAATACCAATCCCTCTGGAAAAGCACTATGTGCATTCAGCTGTCCATGATAAATGTGTTTTAGCAGAAAATTTAATAAGGCTATTGCATTTTTTTATTATTTTTATTATAATATTGCCATTTGAGAGCTTTAAATAGTTTTAAAATGACTTTTCATGTTATTTCTTGCTCTAGAGCAGTAGCTTACCAGACAAAGATTTTGGGTTTGAGGCCGAGTGAGTTTGGGCAAACCCTAAACATTTGAATAGTAGTGGTCCTCTCCTGTAAACGCTGGTGGCTAACCAAGCTAGCAGCTAGTATTGTTTCAGAAAAGGCAGAGGAACAAGCTCAGAAGTGTGTCGCTTTTAGTAGATCTAGCAAATTACACACTGTTCAAAGAAAAGCTGCTTTTAAAAAGCCATACCGTGTCTGAGAATGCTTTCAAATGCTATATATAAGTGGCACGAAAACCATATTTCTGGTGACTGAGAGTCAGTGTCGCGTTATGATGCTCTAAAAAGGAAATGAAAGCGTGTCACAGCACTTGGAAAAATGGAATATAGTTTTTCCAGTGCTTTGTAAGCTCTGCTATATGAATAGGAGTGTCAGTGCACTGCTACTTTTTTCCACTCTGAAAACACAACATCATCCAATATGTGTCAAATATCAGCTTTCATGGTTTGGACACACTGAAGAAATAGCACTTGACATCTCACAATAAATGGCATAAATGGCATCTCAACTGCCATCAATCTATGTTTCTTTTAACAGAAGGAGCTGTAGGTTTTAATGCAAATTCAGAACCCGCAGTGTTCTAAGAAAATCCCTTCTGAACTTTCTGTGGAAATGAATGTAAGAAGATTTTACTTCAAATACATTTGGAGCATTTTTATGTTCTTCATGAATTTTGAACAGCAGCTGTCCTTCACATTGTGTGATAATGATGCGGTAAAATAATAACTGACAAAACTGGAGATGCATCTTTTTCTTTGGACACAGATTAAAAGTACAACATTGAAAAACTGCAGAAGAAAAAAAAAAGTTGAAGTTGAAGAATCAAATTGTTGTCCCTGAATGAACCAGATTACACTCCACAAAGTGAGCCCCCACATTGAAGTGGCCATGTTTAAAAGGTTTTAGTACAAAATCTGACACATGTAGTTAAATAATACTCACTATACTGGCTGTGTAATCATGTACGTATTCACTGTAGAACATGGCTAAAGTCTCCTGGTTCACAGATATCTCTCCCAAGAAATAGTGGCCAGGAATCTCACGATCCCCTGGAGTAGTCGAGATTTCACACAGCTCGGATTTGCTCAAGCCAAAACTAAACTAGAACTGAGCTAAAGGCAGGACCCCAACACTTTCTCATCCAAGAAAGTTTCACATTTAATGATGTAAATAAATAGTATCATTATCATCTGGAGTGAGGGCACAATGGCTACGTGTAGTGTTACTTTCATACAGCTCCCGGGTCTCAGTTTCCTGGGTTTGATCCTTGCCTTGTGCTGTCAGGTGTTTGGTGTGTTCTTCCTGTGTGGGTTTTCTCCAGGTGCTCTGGTTTCCTTCCACTGTCCAAACACATGCGGGTAAGTGGACTGGCTGCGTGAAAGTGTGTGATGCCCTGTGATGGACTGCTGCCCTGTATAGCGTGTGTTTCTACCTTGAACTCAAACCTGAACCCTGTTTAAAATGAAGCAGTTACAAAAGATGGTAGAAATAGGGATTTTGTATCTTAAAAGGCAACTTCCAAAATTCTGGAAAACTGCTGTTCTCTTTGGTTTGTTAATGTTCAGAAGCTCCTTGTCTTGATCACTGGGTGCAAGGAAGGAACACACCCTGGAGGGGGCGCCATTCCCTCATAAGGCAACACATACATTCACTCACACCCTATGGACACTTGAGTCAGCAATCCACCCACCAACGTGTGATTTTGGACTGTGGGAGGAAACCAAACACACCAAGCTCCTCACAGACAGTCACCCTGACCAGGGCTCAAACCCAAAACCCCAGGATCCTGGAGCTGTGTGACAGTGACACTACCTGCTGCGCCACCGTGCCACCAGTGGAAATATGTATTTGATGGGAGGAAAGAAAGACAGTTTGTATGTGGCTCAAGTTTAACTTGTCTCTACATTTTATTCACAGTTTGAATTATAACAGAAACTCATTTGGAACTCGAGTTGTTTATCATTGTAGCACTTTGGGTCTGTGCTTACTTTCCTGCAGTTGGCAATTTCCCAAATGTTGAGTTCCACCTGGGTGGCGCAGCAGGTAGTGTCGCAGTCACACAGCTGGTTGTGGGTTCAATTCCCGCTCCGGGTGACTGTCTGTGAGGAGTTTGGTGTGTTCTCCCCGTGTCCGCATGGGTTTCCTCTGGGTGCTCCGGTTTCCTCCCACAGTCCAAAAAACACACGTTGGTAGGTGGATTGGCGACTCCAAAATGTCCATAGGTGTGAGTGTGTGAATGAATGTGTGTGTGTGTGTCTGTGTTGCCCTGTGAAGGACTGGTGCCCCCTCCAGGGTGTATTCCTGCCTTGTGCCCAATGATTCCAGGTAGGCTCTGGACCCACCGCGACCCTGAACTGGATAAGCGGTTAAAGAGAATTAATGAATGAATGAGTTTCACCTTAAGTAATCTGAATCAGCAAATATAAGTTCATATTACCCACTGATTTAGCAAGAATAGAGTTATATCCTCATCTCTTTTTATGATTTTCAACATTTGGAGGTCTCGCCACAGTGTGAGCACCTCCAGAACACTACTGGAATAAGGGCTAAATATTTTTAAGACTGGAAAGCTAGCAAATGGTGAGGAAACATCTGAATTTTATTTAAAAAGTGTTTGTGATTAAAAGCATGAACACAGACTTTAAGTCAGTTCTGGAAAAAAACACTTAAGACAAGTGAGCCATCAACGAACCACTTTTGAGCAATAACCTAAAACTTGTTTACTGCTTGTTGCAGCAGATTTTTCAAGCGTAATGATAGTCAATACAGCATAAATGGCAGGACAGCTGAAATGAGCACAAGTCTTGCAGAAGTTTTCTGCTGGAAGTGCACTCAGACGGATTGTGTGAAGTGATAGCAGGAGCCGCCGAGTTGAATCATCATTGGGGAGAAAAAGGGTGGGGGGCTGATTGATTTGACAATTGTTTGGTTTATACCTGCGTCTCTCGCGCATGCCAATGAGTCACAGTGCCAGGCTATTATTGGAAAGTCTGCTTTTGACTGACACCAGTGGCTCCTTCAATCCATCTCTTGCTCACTCCAGGACTAAACTAGCAAGATGGAACCGGCTAACTCTGCAGGTGGTCAAAGCCCACTCAAATGCGCCGGCAATGTAATAGTGTAATAGAACAAGGTGGGAAAAACACCTAGCAGGGGGCACATCTTTTAGACCCTTAAAAGGAGGAAAGGGGGGGAAGGGGAAAAAAAAGGAAAACACCTTGTTCAGTACCGTGACAACAAACCTGAAAAACATATTCACAAAAGCAGCCATCATCACAGTCACTGATCCCTTAAAAGAGCAATCAGTTTTACCACCAAACACTGCAAACAATATTATTCAAGTGATTACATTTTAATTTATATATTTTAAAACTTTTGAGATGAATAATCAGATTGCATTCTTTTTAATCACGTACCAAAACACGCTCCATAAAGTGGGTTTCCCACATAGATGTGGCCTTGTTTAAACATACATCCAGGCCTCTAGATGTTACTATAACAGTATGATTGGTGTCACATGGGTATTTGGTTTCTTACGATTGGTTACTACTAACCACTCCAAATCAACAGCAGGAAGTTCAGAATGTCTACATTGTACAGTTCGTTTTCCCAAATTTGAAGTAGCAATCTGTTATATATACTGCATTACACCAGTTGAAGCACTGGCCTTTCTGAGAGGAGTGCTGAAGCTAGTATATTCTTTCTGTTAAGTTTGTGTTCCGAACAGAACTCTGTTGGTGTTGTTGCCTATGATCCCCCACATTGTTGGGTTGCCAGTTATTACACAAAATAGACAAGCACAGCGTGCTGCATCCATGACGTGAACAGACATCACATTAGATTAGAGTGTCGGCATTCTTCAGACATCTTCATGACCCCATTTCATGAGTAAAAAGAGAGGAAATACTGGCCACGTGTTTGAAAAATGGAGGCACCTTAGAAGCAGCAGGGCTCCAAAACAGATCCCAATATATTATATATTTTCTATCATCAGATAATATCAACCTCGTCTAGTGGAAACATTTGAAGTGGAAATGGAAAGTTTGAAAATGCAGGGAAACAATGATGACTTTCATTAAGGTAGGGATTTAAGTGAAATTATGCACACTGCATTTGTTTTTTAAACAAAGAAAACATGGAATAAAAGTTGTGATTTAAAAGCCAGTGCTATTTTCAGATTTGCACAGTCACATATTTAATGTGGAGAGGAAAAAACAAATGACATGCCTCAAACTGACACATTTAAGCTGGAACTCAGTGTTTCAGGGAATCAGGGAATAAGAAAAATCTGATGACCTAATGAATAAAAAAATAGATTTTGTCCAAATCCACTAGACGTTTAAATGCACAACTGCATTCTATTAATATTTGCAGGTTTTTATAGTATACCCCTGTGTATCTTATCTACTCGGAGAAAACAGGCAGTACTACGTGTCCTTCAGGACGGCAGGACGACAGGACATCAGGCTCTGGAGCCATTAGCTTGTAAATTAGCCTCAGCCTGGGTCATAAATCTGCACCGAGAAGTGCTGAGGTGATCTAACTGCGCAGATGAGCGAGGGAGTAAAAAACGAGCGAACCAAAGGCAGCCTCCTTTTCCCCTTCGGCGTGGTGCTTTACGGCTGACCGTCCTGCTTTTCAGCAGCCGTCGCAGCCGTCACTCACGATTAACGGCCCTGCCAGAGACTCCCAGCCGCGTCGGGAAACGCTCCGCAGATCCACGTTCTGAATCGCTGCTGGCATTTTCATATCAGTCACTCATCCACAATCGGAGCGCTGGTATTTTATTATCAGTTAGTCATCCGGCCAAGGCACAGCAGCGGCATAAACACACACACAAACAACCCTGCAGCAATACATTATATCCTACTTAGGACAGTCAGGCCTTTAAAATAACTTTATGGAGGATATATTCTATATTTATTCATTGTCAAAAGTAGGTACTGCACCAAAATAATAATAAACGAACCTTCTAAAGGTACAGAAGTCATCAAATAATCTGATTAAGAATTTTGCAGGAACCAAATTTGCCTAATGAAAGAGCCAAGTAGAGTCGTGTAGAGGACCACGCAGGGGAAAAGCATGATTTGGTTGGTGTAGCACAGTAACCCTGGCCTCTCTTACACAGCAGAGTAGGCCCAGTAAACATTAAGCCATTGATTCAACGTTGAAATAACGTAATGACTGCCGTCTAATCAACGTTCTCTTAAGGTTGAAAATGAAAGTTGAAAAGACGTCCAAACACAGACATTGAAAAGACGACTATTAGACGTATTTTAGACGTCCATTGACGTTATTAATTGGTCCCGAAATAAATTACTTGTATAAAACGCGTTTTGGACGTCCACTGACGTTATCGATTGGTCACCACTTAACTAACTTATTAAGATGGATTTTGGACGTCCATTGACGTTTAAAATATGTCCTTGACGGACAGACTACTTTTAGACCTATTTTGAACGTCCAGGGACGTTCCTTGTTTACTGGGGGTTCTATTCTCAGCTTGGGCAGGAACACCACACTGTACAAAATAAAAGTCCTCAGGCAAGATTCCTGATAAATCATTAACCTACATTTGTAATATGATCATACTCACTCACTCTTAAATATAAATATAAAATTTGATAGGTACAACATGCAGCTTGAAGGTACGCTACATTCACTTTCCCAGGGGAAGTTAAATAATGGTACCATTTTATAGGTTCAATTTATAAGTAACTGCAGCAGAGTATGATACAATTATATTCCCTAACTAAGGATGCTGAAGATGTCCCCTTGTGGGTGGCTCCCCAGTGACAGTGTTTACTATGAATGCAGTTTTTCTGACAGTGTGCATTATTATTTCCCTGAGGTCCACTTATAAGTTTTGTGTACCAAACACTGTCATAATTCATTTTTACCCAACTATTTTCTAAGCTCCATCTCCTAGTCTTAAGCAGGCTGTTTTTGTTATTTTGTCATTGAAATAAAATGTCCAAAATTTGTAGATTCAGCTTCTAAGCACTGACCTGAGACACTATAAAGGTGCACCGAATGTTCAATTGTATAATCAAACAATTTCTAGATTTCATACCTTATTTTCCCCCATTTTTGCAGATTTACAATTTACTTCATTCACAAACTACATTTTGGAAAAAGGAAGCACATGAATAGGAATGTAAGATGCACTTCAGTTATACAATTACTCTGATTACACAATTAAAATAAATGTATAATTGCATTCACAGTGCATCCAACAATAAAGCAAGCCTCATGCATCCTTTAAAGGGGTTATGAAACCAGTTTTCAATGACACAAAAAATAAAAAAACACTTTGTATCCCCCTGCCAACCCATCGCCCCCTGCTTTCTCCTGTAGAGATATCGGGATGGGGTCCAGCTTTCATGCTCACGCCAAAGCCACCCAGATGTCCTCCCCAACATTCTCAGAACTGACCTCCCCCGTCTCAAGCTCCGTTACGGATATAGTGTGCATGTGCAAATACAGTAATAAAAAAGCTGAATCCTTCTGGCGGCAAAATTCATGTGTCACCAGCCGTGTATTCTGTGTTATAAAGGTTAAATAATTTGACTTGAAAAAAAGGAAAGGAAAATTCCATGAAATAAGGCCTTTAAAGAGACTCCTGTCTGACTGATTCCACTCACTGATGTACAGCACTGCTCATAGCAGATCAATAGCTGATGAATTAGGTGTTCAGAAGTGGAGGGAGCACTAAACTGTGTGACAGGCGTCATACTCGACTTTGAGAACCACCGATTTATGACTTGTTTTCTTAAAAGGTGCATAAAGCAATATTCAGCATCCCCGTTTCCAGTTGTGTATTATTGGCCTTTCCCGGCTGCGGTGCATACGTTCGCGTCTGGCAGCTGGTGCCAGCTGAAGCTCTGAACTAATATTTTTAAAAGACGAAAGGCCATTTTTAAATTCACTGTTGGTCATGAATTATGGCATTAACTGCAAGGGCACTTTCTTTTCACTTCAAAACTTCTTTTCTTTACTGCTGCATATAAAACCCTTTTAGCTGGTTATAAATGACTATTTTTCCAAATAAAACTGAAATTACTAACATTTATTTATAAAGTGGTTACAGGGAAAGCATAATGCTTTTTTTCTGCAGACGCATGGGGGAGATAGGGGGACACTTAAGGTTATTTAGTGTGATTGAGATATTTTACACACACACACACACACACACACACAAAACTATATTTTTTTGGCTTTTTAAGTGCTTGCCATATGGATTATTATTTTTAAAGATATCATGTACAGAAAGGAATCTATAAAGAGGACCATGCATTTAAAATGTTTTTTGATACCTAAAACTACTTTGTTTTTTGGCTTTTTTAAGTGCTTACGATATGGATAAGGGGTATATGACCCTCTATCCATATCGCAACTACTTAAAAAAGCCAAATATATTTATATATATATAGTAGTTTTAGTTTCTCAAAAAAACCCTTTAAATGCATGGTCCTCTTTATAGATTCCTTTCTGTACATGACATCTTTAAAAATGCCTTTAATTATGTATAGAATATTTGCATAATTAATGTGTGAGGGTTTTTTTTAAGTCTTTAAAAGGTTTTTCACACTCAAATCTCTTTTAGAGATCCTAAGACTTTCAAAATCCTAGTTCGCAGAACCATTGGGAGCAAATTTCAAGAGCTTATAGAACTTTTAGCCCAAAGTGATACACTATAATTAGTGACAAAAAGAACCTGTATGAGTTTCTGCACTGTCATGGATCTTATGTACGCAATTAGAGATCGAACGTTTAATATCAAAGCTTCTACACATCGTAAAGAGCCTTACTCCCAAGACTGGGATAGATGATTGATGTTTTGAGTGAACACTATGTGAACTCATCCACCCTGCTCCTGTTCTCCACATACAGATTCAGATATGATAACTCTGACACTGGTGTACTAACAACTCTGGCTCTTTTTTGACCCCTAGTGATGCAACCAGGCTACTGCTACCTGTGACATCTACCTGGCACTGAGGTATCTGGTTGTGTCCTCCTTAATGAAGTGGTTGTGGGTGGCTGTCTTATAATAACAGGATGGTTTGACTAATTCCTGAGCCCTTTATGAGCTAAGTGAAGTATAGAGAAAGCATCCTGAAACTGCGGTGGCAGCAAATCTACAGAGATATAGCATTAGAGAAGTGGCTCATTGTACAGAAAATGAACAACTCTAAATGCCTCATAAGAACCACAGGGTGCACAGTGGGCTTGGGATTAAAGGGTCACTATTTGAAACCCCTGAATCTGCAGGGGTAAAGGAACAGTGATGTCTCCTCCCTCAACATTCATGGCTGAGGTGGCTCTGGGATAGCAGCCTGCTGCTCCAAGTGTGTGTGTGTGCTTAATTCCCCTAGTGCACACGTGTGGTCACTGGGTTAAATGCAGTACTACAGTTCCCTAGTATTGTTGTGCACGGACACGGAATATATATATATATAATCCTTGTGCCATGCAAGTTTCGTTCCTTTCCATTGTCATTTATAACTACCTTATGTGATATGAAAGTAGGCCAGCAGAGCGGTAGTGTTTTGCCTTCACACAGCTCCAGGGGCTCCACGTCCTGGGTTCGATTCCTGCCTTGGGTCACTGCCTGTGAGGAGTTTGGCATGCCTCTGTCTCTGCATCTGTGTCCTCATTCCTCCAGCGGCTGACGATGACAGGTCGGCTCACCCTGAACAGAACGAAGCCATTACAAATGATGAATGAATGACTTTTAAAAAAAATACTTAATGATAACAATAATAATAATAATAATAATAATAATAACAGAAGTCAGTGAGGTGTTGATGGTTATACACTGATAGGCCACAACCCCCTTGCTTCTACTTTTACTGTCAATTTTATTAGCTCCGTAGACCTTTGAATATATACACAGACTGTGGCCTATTGTCGCTCTGCGCACATCGGCAACTCCCTTTTCACCCTGTTCTTCAATGATCAGACCTCCAGAGTGGATCAGACACGGCAGTCCTGCTGGAGTTTTTATGAATTATTCCCATTTACTGTTTACAGTATTATGGTGCTTTTCCGCTGCAAGGGTCCGGCTCTACTCGACTTGACACGCTTAAAACTTGTCGCTCTCTAACAGGAAGTGCGGGCTTTGAAAACCACAACGGTGGCCGTTTACTTGTCGGGTTGACAGGTCTCTCCAGCCAATCACCTCTCTGTAGGGTTTACACGTCATGATTTAGTACCTACTCAGTACGGTTTGAACCTGGCATGAGCAGGGTATGAAAAGGACCTGGTTCCATGGACCAGGTACCAGATTTGGCCAGTGGAAAAAGCAAAAGAGTCAAGCCTAGTAGAGTAGGTTCCATGCAGTGGAAAAGCACCATTATGTTGGTCCAGTTTCAGATTCACATGAAAAGACCTTTTTTGGATGTTAGGTCATTTACTTGGGGTATGGGATCATACACAACCCACAAACTGAAATAAAAACAACCCAGACATTATCTTTTGTCATCTGACTAATCTGAAAACAAACGAGTTGTTCTGATTTTGTGCTGCATCTAATGTAGAGAGCAGGAACATTAGTGTTCTCACGCCTCTTCACCTGAGTCTCTCCAAACACAGCAGTGGATTCACATCTATGTGAGAACACAAAAATGAGGTTTAATGGGGCTAAACAAACAACAAGCGCAGAGAAGTAAGTAAATAAATCAAATGAAATTAACAGTCTCGTGCAAGGAAAATCTCCCTCTGGTTCCCTTGCAAGAGTCTGGTTGGACGGGGGAGAACGATGTTGTGTTTTTTCCATCCATTCATCCATTATCTACGGCTTATCCAGGTCCGGGTCGCGGGGGAAGCAGTCCGAGTAAAGAAACCCAGACCTCCCTTTCCGCAGCTACTGCTTCCAGCTCCTCTGGGGGGATACCAAGGCGTTCCCAGGCCAGTCGAGACATGTTACGTTACGGTTCTGTTTTTTGATCCATGTTATATTTGAAGCAATTTGCAGATGCTTTATCAAGACCACAGAATATTCATTCAATCATTCCTTGTAAGCGCTTATCCAGTTCATGGTCACGGAGGGTCCAGAGCCTACCTGGAATCATTGGGTGCAAGGCGGGAACACACCCTGGAGGGGGCGCCAGTCCTTCACAGGGCAACACAGAATGTCCCTCTTTAAAAATGCATCATGTACTGCTCACAGGACACTACTGGCTACATTTGATTGGTCAACAATTCAGTCCAGTAGTGACACAGAGGGCTTTAATAACTCTATGCAGCACTGCTGTGTCTGATCCACTCTTTCCAGCAAAACATCACCACTAGTCATAAGCAGCAGAAAGAGATTCTGCTTGAAGTAGTAAACACTGCTTTTAATATCATTATTAAAAACCATCACAGAGTGGATCAACTTAACGATGCATTGAAACGATGAAGGTGTAACCCTTTCAAACTTCACCGGAGTGCAGCTGTGAGGGAGAATTGTTATGAATTCTTGACGTTTCTTTGTGCTGATGTCATGTCTCTCTAAGCCCCGCAGTAGCAATAACCTGAACTCACAAATCCACATCATACGCAACATTCTTTCTTTTATTTTTTTTGCAGGAAACACAATAAGGGGAGGGGAGTGTCTGGAACAGTAGGGTGCAGTCACACACTCAAAAGAAGAAAACGAATGCCACGTGCTCCACGACACCCCTTCCTCAGCCATGTCGAGGCTGTAGCAGCGCTCACCTTGACATGGCTTGACACGGCAGCTGATATCAGGTCCACTGATTACACCTGCCACTACTCTGTCCTCTATAGCCACCCCCCACCCCCCTCTCTCCAGCAGCCAAGGGGCTCCTGGGAACACAAGACAAATAAGGTCAGGGCCTTATCCTCCAAGGGGAGCAGGCTGCTAATTATTCTCCAAACCTTCAAAATCCTCCAACTAATACAGCAGCTTAGAGGAGAATCGCATACCATGAATTCCAGGGCTGATTTAAAGGCTCAGAACAGGAAAACAACAGGGATGTTTTCATCATCCTCTATGGTGATTCTTTTTAGATGTATTTCTCAAAAATCTCTTCACCTCCCTCTCTCATGTCTTCAGTGTCAAGATCAAGCAGAATAGCAGAGCGCTGTAATGGAACTGCTGCAGTTAAAGGGGTATTCCACCATTTTTAAGACTATCACCTTATTGCATCAGTTCTCACAGAGAAATTAATACACTTATAATAGAAACCAAAGAGGCAGATACTGAAGAACACAGCCATAGCACAAACACTTAAGGGCAATGTGACGTGTACATATTTGGGATAGGTTTTGGTAAATATTCTTTTAAAAAAAATACCAGCTTTAACCAAAGTGTGTATGTTGGTTACCTACATACATAAATACATTTTTATTTGAATTCTAATGAAATCAAGGCTTACTGGGTGGACCTGGAGTTTTAAAAGCCCTCAATGGCACTGCTAGACTGAGAATAGTCCACCAACATCCAACCATTAGCATCCTGTGTCCACTGATGGCGTAGAGGATGACCAACACAGCAGCACAACAGCAACAGATGCTACTGTCTCTGACTTTACAAGGAGGACCAGCAAAATAGGTGTCTATAAGTCTATAACTCAGGCAGCCCTGCTGTGTCTGATCCACTTGTACCAGTGCAACATACTAACATGACTAACTGTAAAAGGGGATAAGAAAGTATGCAGAGTAACAGGTGGACTATAGTCTGTAACTGTAGAGCTACAAAGTGCTTCGTACGCTTAAATAGACTTCGCACTGGGTTAATGTCCAATACAACTGCTATTGACATTTGGGTTTACACATACAGCTCCTTTGGGTAATGTCCAGAAAAGTCCTGGGTTACCATGCATGTGTGAAAGGGGCTTTAGGCTCCCAGCCTTGAACGGCTAAGGCGTCATAGGGGAAATGACTGCCGATGCCCTGATGATACGGCCAAAGTTTAGACCCTGTCTGTGTGTTTATGTAGAGCAGGGGAATTTGATGATAAAGACTGTATTATATAGTACATTCCCTACAAAAAAGCATATGATTTGATTACACCGTCTTTGTGTAATCACAGAAAACAAAAATTTACACATATTCAGCCAGTAGAGTTATTATTATTATTATTATTATGTTTTTTTAGTAGTTTTTAAATCAACAGGAACGTTTGGCATGGAGTGCTTTTTGAATACAGGGCAGATCACTTAAAAACGTACAGAAACAACCTGATTAACTGTAAAAGATGCACAGAGATTGGAAATGCATTAAAGTTTTCATGCAATAAAAACATTAAAATAATAATAATAATAATAATAATAATAATAATTATGGGAGTTTAAGGCAAAATTTGATAAATGCTCTGTAACGACATGATTACAGCATTTTGGAAACCGTGTGCCAAGTTCACTGGCACTGGAAAATAGCACTACTTACTGACTGCAACTTGGAATGTTTTCCATAAAAGTAGTGAATTTTGATATTCTTGACTACAAAATTACACAAGAATCTGAGCCAAAAACCTGTCTGAGGAACAAATTGGTTCTAATCTCCTACAAATGAAATCAAACCTCAAAACACTATTGTAGCCTTTATAACCAGTGACAGGGTCTTAAAAGAAGCAGCTGCTGATAGTACGAATGGTAATAGTCATATTTCTTGTCTAGAAGATCTAACGCCGCCACCCAAGAGCGGGTAACGGATTTCTCTTGCTTCGTGTGCACCGAGCCCATGACAATCGCATATGAATAGCTTGACGCAATATTGCTGACAACATAATTACCAAGCCGATGTGTTTGTTTATCCCGATTGGAAATGACAAATATAATTTGCTTTAGCAAAATGTCAAGTGCTGCACTGTATCCATCTTTTGAGCACTTAATTTCAACTTGTCATTTCCCGATACAAAAAGGTGACTGCATAATTGTTGGGATGTGCCATTTCAAAGGGCACCTTGCCGGCACTGAATAAATCATGAGGATGGAACTGTCCATTTGGGAAGGGCACTGGTGCCGTTTCCACTGTTTGCGGGGTTTTACCTGAGCTGTAAATGCTATCCCCTGAACACCTTCTCTCTAATGTCCTACTGCTCCTTCAGCTCTCCCCCCACCATAATTACACAGCCCTGCTTTTAACCCACAGCCCGCAAGTACACAGGAGTTTAGCTGCGGAATGTCAAGCAGCTCCTCACACAGTCGCAGACAGTGCTTAAGACGGTCCAAGTGCAAGCCAGTAGCTGCTGATGAATGGGGGTCATGGAGGAATATTTTAGGAACGGTATACACACATCAGTGTGTTAAGTGAATAAACGCTTTGTGCAAAGTTAAACCCAGGGGTGTAAATTTAGCGGTGCTGATGGTCTGATACAAAAGTTAGCAACCTCCTCTTATTCCAAGAGATTTTAAGGTGCATCCACTGCTGACACAAGTGTTCGTCTATGCAAAATGTTTGTGCAGTCACCTTGGAAAAGCTCATCCCAATGCTCAAAACTAAGTGGGAGCTATAAGGGTATAATGACAATTGTTACTGCAGTCTTAGGGGTAATGTTGTTGAGCTAATGAGTGGGAAAGGTAGTAGTGATCCAGACCTAATCATCAAAAATGTAATTCAAGCAGATAAAAAAAAAAGCTGCAGAGCTTCTGAATGTGAACAAATGAGAACAGCAGTTGCCCAGAATCATCGACATTGCTTTTAACACCCTTCATATCTCAAGAAATATTTAACAAGCAATTCTTTACTAATGTCTCAAAGTGTAGTAAACGTTACAGCAAAAACTGGAGTGGCCACCATTTAGTAGGCTGCATCTGACAGATAAAAGGATCTCATGCTGCAGCAGAATCCATGTTAACAAGTCTATCTGAAATTACTCAACAACTGGGGCTGGCTTTAGGCAAGGCTTTGATAATTTCAGTATGCATTTAGCCCAGTGTTAATTTAGGTACATGCACTTATGTTACATGTTAGCTACATTACCTCATAACACCAGTGCAAATCTAAAGCAGCAGAACTTCAGAGCACACATAGGCAAGGGCATGAGAATGAGTGTGGTATTGAGACTGGGGCACAGTTGCTGTTAGGAGTCAAAGCCTAACCCAACCTCTCTCCTGAGCTAGCGTAGTGCTGCTTCTCAAACCACAGACTACTTCACTATTTATATAAAGCTAGTGAATTTCCAGCTAAAGGAGGTGTACTATTTTTACGCATGCAGTATTTAGTAAGGTGGTATGCAGTTTGATATGCAGCCAGTGTTCTTTTTTTCCATTCACTTATCAGAACTCATTCACCTAGCCTCCATTTTTTGTGGTTTCAAAATAAAAGTTTAAAATATAATCCCCCCACGCCCCTATAAGATGGAACAAAAGAAACTCTTTCCAAAGTTTGGCAGAGGACACATCCCAGTCATTCCCTACAGTTCCTACACACACAGAGCATTGAAAACACCACAAAATGAAAGTGAGAAAAATGAAATGTTCTGTGAATACATACCCTATGTGCCTGGGAGATGTCTAATGAAAGCTATGAATGTAGACAAATTGAATTCATCGCATCTAGCAGGTAGGTAACAGAAGCTACTCTGTCAGATATTACACTGGTGCTAGTTGAAACAGCATCAGATAGACTTTTTCTTTACCAAGTTTTAAGGAAAGAATACATAGCATGGCACGCAAACAAGTGCAGCCCTATTGGTCTCGAAAGTTTTTAGTCATAAATATGAACACTGCACATTTTGATTTAACCAGACTGACTCATGTCCAGCTAATTTATTCAGCTTCATTTCAACAACCTTAATGGATGTAGCATTCCATTTCAATTAAATGTTGCTAGATATAGCTGGTTACTGATTGGACCATAAACGGCCACATCAACCTTAGTGGGTTGTGGCTGTAGGTTGGAAGAGAGTGGGGTGGGCCCTATGTGAAGCTCTAGTGGAGTGGCATAGGATATTTTACATCTTATCCTGTGTAGGATTATAATTACTTATCTTAACCTAGTTCTGTAACATGATTGCTTTAAAATTGGCCATTAGCAAATACAGCAACCCAGATAAAAATGAGCTCATCTTACAGCTCTGACACTGAGCCGAGAGAGTGTGCTAGTGCACTCTGTCAGCAATAATAATAGAATAAAAACACCAGCATTCCACAGAAAACAAGATAAAAATGTGTGACTTATATGTTCCCAATTTAACTTATTTATAGATTTATTAAGACTAATATATGCTGCCACTGCTGTTGTCACTGCAGGTTTGTTGTAGATTTAATTGTCACTGTGGTTGGACCCTCAATTAAAACCTGCCATTTGAGGACATTATTGCAGATTTTGAAAGTGAGTTGATTCCCACATAATCCTATACTTCACAAAAACAGCTCTCTTATGAAACCAAGTATTGGATTTTCCTTCTGGAGACGAGACTGTAATGTACCTTAAAGATACACGATTTTAAAACCGTTGCTGCACCTTTAGAGGAAAGTTTAGACGATCTGTACCTTTAGCGAACAACACTGTACCTGCACCGGACATGACAGTGGAAGAGGATTTGTCTGAGTAGGAAAAAAGTAGTGTGAAGGCAGTTATAATTGGCTGCCGATCATTGTGTAAATCATTATTTGGCAAACAATGTTTTAAGCAACTTCAGCTGAGTTGTTCATAATGTTCTATATGGAACTCTTCACTGCACCATTAGTTTTAAGATTCCTATGTGGTCTTTACCCCAATCGCAGACTGAAAATATAACTAGTGCAATTTATTTTAAATTTCCACTTGCAGTATTCCAATCATCTTCATCACACTCAGCCGTCTCCTCCACTAAGAGCTGATCCGCTGTGTCTTGACCAGAGAAACACATTTCCGGCTGAAAAACTTGGCCCGAGAACGAATCGCCATCTAATCCCCTGCAGATGAAATCAAAACACCAGGAATAGGCCTGTCCTCCGTGTTTGATAACTCTGGCTAGAGTCTCCCCCTGGGCTTCCAACAGCGTCATTCATTCTCTGGGCCTGTCTGGAAATAAAACAGCCCTTAATATATACTAAATAAACTCGGTGCATAACCTGAGCAGGCCACCAAAAACCCAAGCATCTGATAAAGCCATGGCCTCGTCCATTACTACTTGTTTATGAAACGGAAAGTGATAGCAAAGTAATTTGGAATTAAACCCTGTAAGATTGTGCTGAGTGGGGGGAACTGGATCACATTACAGATAGAGCTGACTTCTCTGTTATTCACGAATATAGCAAGTCACTCTCAAACGAAGCCCCATATTATGTTTCTCAGAAGATAAACTGGGCGCTACACACAGGGGAAGAATAAATGGCTATTTTCTCATTATCAGGCCATGCCTGGCAGTGGACATGCATTTTCAGATATTAAAACATCACTGGAACTTCCTGAAGCTGTCTCCGGGATGATGTGCCTTGGTGAGAAGCAGCGGTGTTATTTCCAGCAAATATGTAGGAGCGCTAGTGAATTTTTTAACCACTCCTCTGGGAGCTCGTGTTGGACAAAAATACGACAAGTGAAAATGAAGAGGAGACAGACTTTTAAAAAACTGCTGTTGTTGTTTTTTCAACCCAGTCCCACATTAATAACCCAAACCTTCCCATGTGTTCATAATTCATCAAGTGTGTGGGAGAACAGTTAGTCAGAAAGCAGGAAAGGGGGGATGGAGGTGAAAGAAAAAGAAGTAGAAGAAAAAAAAACAGCATCTTGAGTTACCATCTGAAAGGGTTTTCAGTTGAAAAGCAATGATGTAAATAAATGTAGGAATTCCTGTTTTGGGTTATTAGACTCCAGTGCTTATTACAGCACGTAAAGAGAAGTCATTACTCAATAGCAATTAATTGAACTGGAATTAATTACATGCCCACACCGTGAAACTACCTGCTGACTCTATTATGTTTGTATCGCTGTGTTTAGTCTCACTGTAGTAACAAATCCTTGAATCTTAACGGTAACAATTTATTTAACTTAATGAGGTTTTAAGTCATTTTGCATTATTTGTTTTTATTGTTAATTGTTTACACAGAGGCAAGACAGCATTTTCAAACAAAAAGAGAAAAGACGCTTCCATGTGATATGACAACAGAATACACTTTGTTTAAATCTATTTGACTTAACATTAAAAAGTTCATGTTTAATATTTTAGAAATCTAGACTCTGGGAAATGTAAAAATCAAATTTCTTATTTAATTTAAAAATAATACCTTTTTAGATAAAAGTGTTCACATTCAATGGGTGTTCTGTTTGTTTGTTGAATCCATTGTTTCTTTTCAAAGCCCAACAAGCAAAACCAAAATAGGTACATGCTAAAATTAGCCTGACCCAATTTCAATCCTTTTTATTTTATTTGTTTTTTATTTATCAATTTTCGGGTTCTTTGCACTGCATTCACAACACTGTTGTAAAAATGCTGCAAATACATAACTTGACAAAAGGTAAGCATTTCAAAGTCAGTGGTTGTAATGTCTATAAATGTAGAACTATTGTAAAATGGAAGGGAATTCTAATGCCTGTTGTCCTGAGAGTGCAGCTATAATTTTCCTAATCTATTTTTGGCCTTTTGTTAAACTAGTCTTAACTGATAACATTTGGGTACCATGTTGTGACAATGTTCAAAACCAGGAGAAGGGAGCAGGCCGCTGAACACATCTTTAAAAAATGTAGAATTTTAAAGTAAATGGCTGCCGTGCCAGTAAATCACATGAAGTGATTTTACGTGCTGTTACACACAACCATAACAGATGAGGTTGTTTTAGATATAAAGACACAAAGACTGGATCCATACTGATTGGCATTTAGATACTCGGATCAGATCAGATGAAAATACAAAAGAATTGGGATATCACTAGGGAGAAATTATAGGCCAAAGTAATTAACAACAACAACGCCACTAGGGTATTCCTTTGATAACAGCACACTTAGACAGGTTCTTTAGGAAAACAAAAGTGGAGACAATGCTTCAAGGAACCCTTTTGGCCTCCAGTTTTAAGAGTGGATGCTGCAATACAAGAACATTTGACATGATCCTGATACGATGCTTCGGAAGAACCCCACTATCAACAGCCTCCAGTCAAATGTTAAGACTGTGATGTCTGGCGCTATGAGCTTTCACCCCCATACACACCCCTCTCGATTTGATTGACAGCTCTTTGTCTCGCACGGCTAAATCCTTCACTGCTTCCTTTAGAGCAGGAAAGGCACACTCACTGTAGGCCTGATCCAAATGAATCTGCTAAATGAAGCGAGCCACAAAAGCCACTAGAGCACAAACCAAAATAATCTCTGATTAAAGAAATGCACTGTAAAACCCACAGAGATCACTGTTTTGTTTTTTTTTTAAATAAAAAAAAAATAAATTATACTGTTCACAGAGGAGTGTGTTTATTGGCATCAACTTCATTCTGCATCTGCTTTCTCAATGTCTCCTCTTTCTCTCTTATCAGCATATATCCACTGCATAAAGTTTGACAACACCCATGTTTAATAAAATCCATTGCTCTCTGTCAGTTTCAATAGTTTAAAATATGATGAAGCAAGGAAAATCATGGGGTAAAAAAAGACAACGGTGGCAAGTGGTGAGCACGTTCGCCTCCCAGCACTGGGATCTTGGGTTCAAGTCCCATCTGGGTGGAGTTCCCATGTTCTCTCTGTGTCTGCATAGGTTTCCTCCGGGGGCTCCGATTTCCTCCCACAGTCCAAAAACATGGAGGGTAGGTCCTGCTGTGTGAGTGAATGAATGTCTGTATGTGTGAGTGAAGGAGTGTGAGCCCAGATATGGATTGTCACTCTGTCCTGGGTGAAATCCTAGTGCCCGATGCAGTCCTCCAGGTGGACGGTCGTTCCTGGTCGAGAGTACGCTGTGCGCGTTTGGGTGATGCTTCTCGCCAGTGTGTGTGTGTGGCTTGAGCGTTCTGAGTGTTCTGAGCAGTGTGGATTGCACATTGTGCACTATTGTGTAATAGATAGAACACACATATAAAGATTTTTATGTACAAAAATGTTTTAATGCTTTTAATACTTGTTTGTGAATTTCCAACTTATTTTAGCACATTATGAAGTCACATGAACAGAAATTAAGCAAAACTTAAGATTTGATGCAATAATTTCAAAACTGGCAACTCCCTAACACCCAGTGCCCAGTTTCATAAAACACCTTAAGTGAAAATACCTTAAAGATAAGTGTATTTTTGCAGAAATGCCTTAAGTTGTACCTAAGGGCTTTAAGGCAAGTCATTTTAACCCCTTAAATGTTGCCTTAAGTATTGAACGTACCTTAAATAATCACTTAAAAACAGTTAGGTGTTGCATAAAGTTCCTTAACTGTCAATTCCCTTAGAATTATTTAAGGGACGCAATAACCTCACCTTAACACTCAGAAGATGGAGGACATGGCTGCATTTTTTGAGGTTTTTGAAAATGATTGTGTGCCTAGGAGAGTTTTTCGAGAAAATCCTCTAGACCCTCTGAGTGATGAACACTTAAGAAAGTACAGATTTGACCATCATTCAATTTATGAAATCTCTAGTGAGCGAGAAGACGACCTCAGATGTTCTACACAGTGTAACCACGCTTTACCTGCAGATTTACGGCTCCATGTAGTGCTGCACATTTTTGAAACTTGTGGACATGTCCACAAGTCTTCCATGTTCCAAGTTGTTCATCGAGTGGCAGACGCTCTTTGCCAGCGGTTAGATAAAGTAGTTACGGTTCCATCGTGTTTGTGACGTTATTGACATTGTCATGGAAACAGTGGAACTTTACTGCAACAAAACCTCAGTCACTACAGTAAATCTTTAGTTAAGCGAAATATCTGAGGAGTTTTATGCAACACACTTAAGTAATTCCCTTGACTAAGGGGAAAATCTTCACTTTAGGTTTATACTCAAGGGAAAAACCTAAGGTGATTTATGCAACCGGGAACACAGCTTTTAGAAAAATAATTTAAATGTAAGTATTATCAATATACAACCTTTTTTTTTTTAAATAAATAAACACTTCAACCATTTTGAAATGTGAAATTTAAATACATTTTGATAAACCTTAAGCTGAGGACTAAAGCTAAATACGTTCACATAATAACTTTGTATTTTGTAAATAAAAATGTGCAAGTGTAAGTAAAAATCTAAGTTAAGTGTTTGTACAACACAATTCACATGGCAGTAAAAACACACACAATCAATAATAGTCAATGACAACACATCCAGCCAGAGTGCTGTGAGAACCAGAGAAAGTGTAGTTCCTTCATTCTCCCCACCCCCATATTTCCTGGCACTCCAGTTTTCGAACCTTTAGGCTAAGGCTGCCCCATGTGACATCAATGTGTGAGATTAACCTGAGAAGACCTTGTGAGTTCAATACCGTTACACTTGAAATTTGCAGTGCCAGAAAGATTACCCACTCTCAGAAAAACCGTCACTGGGGTGGTACAATTAAGGGCTGTGTTAATTAATTAATTAATTAAGCTGTGTTGATTTCATAGGCCCCATTTCATCGCCATTACTTTTTACACCGTTTTGTAATTAAAATGCACAAATAGTCTCTCCTCCTGGAGAAGAGAATGTGATGTATCTTTGGGGAATTGGACTTTAAAACCACTTTTCTACCTTTAGTGACCAAAATGTACCTGTACAGTACCTTTTTTTTCTGAGAATGTCTGAGAAATACAATGGAAACAAATATACTGGATTTCATCTGAAGGTTCTTCATGTGAAGCACAATTTACCACATAATATCACTAAACATGCATTCATTCATTCATTGTCTGTAACCCTTATTCAGTTCAGGGTCGCGGTGGGTCCAGAGCCTACCTGGAATCATTGGGCGCAAGGTGGGAATACACCCTGGAGGGGGCGCCAGTCCTTCACAGGGCGAGACACACTCACACATTCACTCACACCTACGGACACTTTTGAGTCAGAGGACCTGGAGGAAACCCACGCAGACACAGGGAGAACACACCAAACTTCTCACAGACAGTCACCCGGAGCGGAACTCGAACCCACAACCTCCAGGACCCTGGAGCTGTGTGACTCTGACACTAACCTGGTGCGCCACCGTGCATGTGCAACATCATTATATTTGTATTGTTTCTAAAAATGATCTAAATCAAACTCTGCTAATGGAGTACATCAAGCTCCAAGCCCCATCCATCATGGAGACAACCGCGCTAGCTCAGAGACCCTCCCTGATAATGTGTTTCACTCAGAAATATATGTCACAGTGCTGAAGGAAAATGTGTTACAATTTCCTACACACTATAAAACTCAGTTTCATTTGTGTTGCGGTTTTAACAACTCTCATTGTCATAAAGCAGCTTTACAGAATCCCGGGGTCCCAGCACAAAGTGAGCGTCACCATGGCGACAGTGGCAAGAACCCATCCCCATTCCAAAAAAACCTCAACTAAAAGGTTCTTTAAGCCTCTAGAAGTGGTTCATCATTTGCATTGTTTAAGGGTGTAATGGAAATCTCAGCTCATCAGGAGTCCTCACTGACCATTTGGCAGAGGGGCCAGCTGTCGGTCAGCGTGGACACATGATGGAAACGATCAACAGACCTCTCCCTTAGGGTCAAAGATCAGTCAAACCCTTCCAAGGCCACATGAGGCTCTTTATACCGCGCTGAATAACGCTTTCCAGCCGCAGTGAAGTCATCCTCAGCTCTGGAGCCGCAGATCGCTCTCAGCAGAGTCCAGAGAGTGTGTTTAAGGAAATCTGCTGTCAGTCTCCAACACCTGACCATGTCTGCCCCATCCAAACGGTCAGAGCCGAGCCAGAGCAGAGTTCTGGGCTCTTTACGAGCTCCGGATTTCAGTCACGCATTTATCATATAATCTGTTCAGCAGAGAGGAAGAGAGGTGATGACTACTTCAAAACCTAACTGCAGAAATTACTAATGGACAATGCTATTTGATGTCATTTATGAGTTCATGTGCTGCAGATGCGGGTCGTAGAAAGTTACATGTACTTAACCGAGATCTCCAAAAATTAGCACATACAGCTAAACCGGACTGCCTGGTTGCCAGAGATTCTCAGAAACACCCACAAATATATTTAGTACACATTTTACCACTGTCATTTATATTTAGTACACATTGTATTAATGATTCTTTTGAATTGGTGTCGAGCTTTGAGGTTTACCATTGGACTTTTTTAAATAAGAAAATATGAGAACAGATTCCTACAGACATTATACAGTTCCATGGCATCTCTAGAAATGACTCAGAAGTTGAAGCTGGTCTTGTTTCTCTAATCAAGCTGTTTTTGTTTGGAGTAGTTTTCCTCGAGTACAACAACTTTTGATTGAGTTTGGATACAGATTACTCTCATGCTGCCATTTTTCAGACAGACAGACAGAGAGAGAGAGAGAGAGAGAGAGAGAGAGAGAGAGAGAGAGAGAGAGAGAGAGAGAGAGAGAGAGGAGAAAGAGAGAGGAGAAAGAGAGAAAGAAGGAGAGAGAGAGAGAGAGAGAGAGAAAGAGCAAAAGAGAGAGAGAGACAGAAAGAGAGAAAGAGAGAGAGAGAGACAGAAAGAGAGCAAGAGAGAGAGAGACAGAAAGAGAGCAAGAGAGAGAGAGACAGAAAGAGAGCAAGAGAGAGAGAGACAGAAAGAGAGAGAGTGTAGATAAAAGGGACAATGAAAATAAAACAGTAAATAAAATAGAAAGAGTAAATTAAAGAGATACAGGGTAAAGGAAATAGAAAAAAAAAACACTGCAAGTGAAAATGAACGAATGAAAGATTAAATGAAATGGAGAATAAGAGAAACAAAGAAAGAGAATGAGAGAAAGGAGGAGGGAGTAATAAGAGCAGTAGAGGGCAGGGAGGGAGATTAAAGATCGAAAGAAAATTCTCAAACTGAATTCTTTAATAAAATCAGTCAGACGTTCTCTGACTTTCAAATCCTGCCCGACCCAGACAAGCTGGAGTATACCCCCGGGGGACTGGGGGGGGTCCTACGGCCAGAGCTGCAGAAGTCTGTGACAGTGGACAGTGTGTGAACACATCGGGCCACAATACACACGGTATATATATATGACACATATTCTATTTTATTCTTTAAACAGTTAAATGCTAGAATATTTTTAAATACACTCCCAACACAATGTTCATTTGCCATTCCAATAAATCAGCATTGCACTGAATTGATACAGAGGCAGAGTCAGAGCGAGGAGAGAGAGCTCTCCAGTGGTAAGAATGTGGTGAGAGAAAAAGTGATGGACACAGAGGGAGAAAGAAAAAGAGCAAGAACGGGTAGAGAAAAAGAAAATAAAAAAAGTCAGAGCGAGACAGAAACTCCAGGATCATTGCCACCTGCAGGAAGAGTGAGTGGAATAGGACGTGAAGGCGCCTTTGTGGTTTATCATTCTGATCTGAGGCAGAAGGGGAGAGGTTGATTTTCTCTGCGTGGACTCTGTTGTTTCTCTTTGAATAATCTGACTTCACTCAAAGCTTCCACTTCTCTTATATTTAAGTGTTAGATCAAGCTGATAAAAGAACAAAGACACTGCGTCCTACTCCTCTACTGCTAATGTTTACCAAAGACACCAGTGACGCTGGAGGACGAGAGAGAGAGCAAAACAAGATAAATATATTTTTTAAAAAAAGGAAAAAGCAAGATCAAAAAAAGGCAAATAAAGATAAAATGAGAGAGGAACAGATGAAGCAAAATGAAAGAAATGTGAAAGGAAGAGGAAAAAAGTGAGTAAAAGAAAAGCAGAGAAGAGAGAGTGAAAGAGAGAAAGCAGATGTGAGAGCCTGGGATAGCGTGGGAGAGAGTTCGGAGGCGAATAAAAGACGAGGAAAAAGACAAGTGGAGAGAGAAAGGAAGACAGGAGAAAAGAGAAAGATCAAGCAAAACAGTTGAAAACGGAGAGAAACGAAAAGAGAAAGAGAAAATGTTGGATGGAGAGGAACGTGAGGGTCGCGAGCACAAACACACCAGAGGCCGTTCCCTGTGTGGAACTTCCTCCCCCTGCTGTGGAGTGGAAGCCCCCCTGTGAGCTGATGTGGAGGGGATGCGGCTCTCTGGACACTTTGTTATGGTAATAACGGTAAGCCTAACTGTCCCCTACTTTGCCTGTCAACTTGCATTATCTCTGCCGTTGCTTTTCACCAGAGGATGCTGCTGTGCTTCTCCAGGCTTCCTCCCTTTTTTTCAGTCCCACCCTCCTCTCTCTGGCTCCATTCCAGCAGATGTTCTTCCCTTCAACTCCTGGAAACAATCATTCCATCCTAACCCTCCGAACCCGACTCCGACCCCAAGCCTGATCTCAAACAAACATCACCACAGTAAAACACTCCTTTCAACTTGTCACACTTCCAGATTATTCATAGTGGTGGGTGTGGGTGGCCGACCAGGGTTACATTCCCAGCCCGGGTAAGCACACCACACTAAGAGACCTTGGGCAAGACTCCTAACACTATAGCTGCCTACCGCTGCGATGTATACCTATCTGTATACAGTCTTGCCTTGTCCAGTTATAGAGACATACAGGAGCTTCTATGTGGTGCATGTGATGCTATCGTCAGGAGACCGCTGGTTAGTGTTCTCCTCAGAGTGCGCCGAGCTGTCCGGTGGTGTTGCCTAGTGGCAGCGTGAAAAGAGTTGGTGGCTTAAGGCCAGTTCATGCTTCTGTGCCACATCTACACCATAAACGTGTGTCCTGCATAGCTACGAATCCTGCAGAGAACCCTAAGCCGTAGCCTGCTGCGCACCTCCCCAGAAGTGTAGGCGTCACGGCGACGCAGACCAAACTTCTGATTGGACCGCAGTCAGATGAACATAGATCATGCTGAGGAGAGGATGTCCAGAAATACGAACTACTTGTCACTAATTTACACTAAACTGTGAGGAAGTCTCTTGCCACAAATGTTTTTTTTATTTTTAGTAAATTCTAAAAAAAATTAATTTAAAACCTTCTCTGAGGAGCACAACCATGTGGGGAAAAAAGTTGCATTTGTATTTGTTGATTATGTGGCACTCCATGTAAACTACACCGTCAGTGGTGTCGTGTTTAGGGGCCAAACTGAGCTTTTAAAAAACACTGATGTCACACTGCATGCCTGTCTCTGACGGAATCCTAATTCTCTACATAGTGTTTTAATGAAGTCATAAAACTGCAATGTGTACATTCAGATAGCACTAGATTTAAAATTCCCACATGTGAAGAAATATAATTAATATATTTCATGCACTATAAAGCTTTAGATTCAGTTCATGACTTGCGTAGTACACCATACATAGAGAGAATATGGTTAAACCTGTCTATCATGGGTTGTGGTGTTTTGATGTCTCTCTTTAAGAGTTCCCATGGCCCCCTAGTGGACTGTCATGAGAATGCAACCTTTGTTGTATTTGTCTGTATGGGAGGGGTATTTTCAAAAACATTAATATACCAATGGATGGGGCCTAAAGCTACTAACTTTCACCAACACATTTAGTAGAGGGTGGAGGGAGATATCTGAGATTGAGCCCTAGTGGTTTGGCAGTGTAATTGCAGAATGAAAAAAAAAAACAGACAGCAACACACAAATACAATGGTGTAGGGCACATGCGCAGGCTACAGAGACTGGGGAAGCTGTTACAAGCCATTGCAGCCATTGTGTCGGGCGGATGACCGACAAATGGGGGAAGGTTAGACAAATCTGAGTCATGTTTTTAATATTCGTAGGGTTTGGTGTATTTTACACTCACACCACACTGGTGTCTATGTGTAACTTGCTTCGGAAAACTACAGCAGCATTTTAAAAATCAAAATAAGGCTTAAAATGCCTCTTGACGGATAAAGTTCTCCAAAATACAGACTATACCCATGTTATTGTGTGCCTTTTAGAAGCAGTGTTGTATATGCATTTCCATTAACACCTACTTCTATATAATCCATATCGAGTACTGAGAACAACACACACTTGACACGTTTTTACCTCACACTGAAATAGTCATCAAGCTAAAACAGGACCTCAGTCATTCTCTGCTCGTGGTGAAGCACACACTTCTGTTCTCTAAAGCACTGCATGTGCAGTAGCACAAAGGAGTTAACCTCCATATGAAATCCTATATTTACCCCAGAGCAGAACCGCTCCCAACAGAACCCTCAGTCAACTACTCCTTCACCATCAGCAGCTCACAGCAGACAACACTTTCTTTCATTATTCTTTCACATATACTTTCATATCCGTTTGTCATTTACCTTTTTTTTTCCTTTCTTTCCTTTCTTTTCCCCCGTTTCTCTTGTTCCTCTGCTTCTTTCCCCCTTATCCTTGCCTTTTCTTTTTCTCTTCCTTCCTACTTCATTGTTACATTTCCCTTTCTTCACATTTTTCTCTTCTACTTCCTTTAATTCCCTTTTCTTCCTCATTGCTGACTTTATTTGGCTTTCTTTGTGAGCACATTTTTAAAAGTTTAAAGACTTGTTCTGAAGGTTTGAAAGTTTCTTCTTTCCATTACTCAGCCTCTCGCGCGCTCTCTCTCTCTCTCTCTAATGGGTGTATTTGGTCCACTCTCTATTAATCTTTAGTGTGGAGGCATCTATCCACCCCCACCACACACACACAGCGCAACCCCACACTCTTTACATATTTATTGTTGCATATGGTTTGAATTCTTCTCTGACAATGTTCATAGAGCAAAGAAAAATCCTCCCTGATTCAGACTACTACTTCACTGCCAATTTGTCTGAGTTGTTTGTTCGTTTTCGGATATTTACAGTGTGTTTGTCAAACGAAGGTAAATCACTGCACTGCTTTATAGGACAGGGGCTGAGATGGCGGGATGTTCTTTGAACAGAAGTAAAAGACTATTCACTGGGAGATGTTTATACCACTCAAGTGAGGAACATTTCCTTTTTTTTTTCCTTGTTCTTTTTTCGTTGGCCGTCAGCACGACTCTTAAATCCTTCTGAGAAACGCTCCCCACACCAAAAACTGCCCGAGAGGGGATGCAGTTGTGCCGTCGAACTCGGCCGGATCTTAAACCCATACACAGCTATGAATTATAGAGCAGAGCAGGAGAGAGGCAGGGTTCCCAGCTGCCACTCAAGCCTTTCCTACAGCAAAATGCCTTGTGACTCCAAGCACTGCTTTCAGCCTGAGATTGGCAAAGACGTTTTTCCAAATAATAGTCAAAAATAGTCAGCTCTGAAAAAAATATATATATAAATAAATAGTTCTTGTTGGGGCTGACAATTTTGCAAAATCATTAAAGCATTGGACAAAGATAACAATGACATTTTCGTGTTTAAGTCAAAATTAGTAGCAGAATTGCAGCATTTTTATATTAATTGTCCTTAATCTTGATTCAAATCCATTTTTAAGGGACATCTGGATGTGGTGTAGCTATAAAAGTACGCAGAGCGAGACTGGGAAAATCTATAGTCTATCAGAAAAATTCCACCTCTTTGCTGGTGCAAATGGCAAGAAAAGAAAACGACAGCACTTCAAACAGTAATTCTGTGGTGTAAAAACTGTCCAGGAGATACACAACGTTCCAGCTATTCACTCCTTCACAAGAGCTGTCATAACTCATTTACTGAAGCCCTGCGGAGACTGACAAGTTTGTCACCTCAGATGGCAAAAGAATTCTTCACCCAGCTCCTCTGACTTTGGCTTCACGATTACAAGGCCATAGAAATCAATGGTGGAAAAGACTAATGCTTTGGTTATTTAATCTCTGCATGTTTGTATCCTTGTGTGTTAAATAGCACCCGTCTTACACAACAATACACTTCGTATTATAGTATTTACTGGTCTCACATTCAAAATGTGTATCGCTGTATGTAGTCTGAACATCTGCAAAGTTTCTTCTGCAGACTTTTCAAACAGTGGTTTTATTCATTTTGTATTTCTCAGTTCTTAATATTTCTTTGACAAATGTAATTAGGTAGATGCTTGCACCTCAAACACTGAAATAACCGCAATTTTAGAGCATTTTACAACTCAAATGTCCCAAACAGAACTAAAATAATAATAATAATAATAATAATAATAAATAATTAAATCAAATAAAGATTTTCTTGTGAATTCTGGAGGGTGGTTTTCATTAACAATTTCCTGTATAATTTATTGTAATGCCTTGTAAGGGGCATTTATTTGAGCATTTCTTGTATTCTGTAAAATACAAGTAAAATGGGGGAAAATCATTTCAAAATGTTTTCATCAAAAGAATGCGTAATTTCTCACTTCAGAAGATTAATGTGGTTCAGAGTTTTATTTTATTGACATTAACAAAAATATTTAAAGAAATTATTAAAATTTCAGTGCCATCTTAATGTAAAATATAAAGCTTAATTCATATTAATTTTAGACTGTTTCTTTTGAGTCATTTTTCATAAAAATTAAACTCAGGCTAAAAACCAAATAATAATAAATTTAAATATATTTTTTATCCAATCACAACAGTGTTTTTTCATTGCATCACAATGGAATATAAATTAGGTATGGAATAGATCTTAGTTACACAGTAATTACTGTAGTTTGAGTGCTTATTAACCAGGGATAGGAATGGGCTGGTAATTTCAGATTTAAAAAGGCAGTGTCGTGACTGCAGTTTTATAATTCAGGACCAGTTTAGAGTCCGCAGTCTTTTGGCACCTACTTAGAATTCCACTTATTCATGCCACTTCCAGCTGTATTCTTAAGCGAGCAGTTCGTCCCAGCCCTCAAAGCCCAGTGGATTCAACTGAAATACAATTCCTTTCACTGTAAAGTCAATTCATTTGGAGGAAATGCTGTTTACTCAAACACTACTGCAACATGTGTGCAATGTGAGTAAATAAGAAGTTATGTAAAAGACTATAAAGTTTTTTTCACGGCTTAAAAAGCTGCTTTCAAATCAAACGTGAATTTAAAAGACATGTGCAAATTTAGACTGTTCAAAGCTTTTTTTCCAGAAACAAACATTTCATATGCTATTTTTGGAGAGAATCACTGGCAACGCCTGTTTCAGATGTGATTGTTTGCAGCGCTGCTTTGAGAATCGCATTTTCAATCCTGTTTTTGGAGGTGATTATTTCAGTGTGATTTTAAGAAACGACTGCATTCAGTGCAGACCGCATCGACTTTTCTCAGAAGCATTCATTTGCAACCCGTTTTCCGAAGCATTCCTTTTCAGTGTTGTTTTAAGAAGTGATCTTCAGCAGTGCTTTAAAAAAGCAATCGTTTTCAATGCCGTTTTCAGTAAGACCATGGGTGCACAAAAGCGCAAATATTCACAAGTCAAGTGGCCTTCAGAGCTTCAGAATTTTCTCAGAAGAGCTACAAAGGGGATGAAAGAAGGCTAACAAAAGTTGAAATCCGTGTCAGCTGACGGAGCTGCTGGTGAAAAGGAAATTACGGAAGTTGGCGTTATCTTACAGGTCGTCTCGCTCTGTTGCCGAAGGGGGGGGGACAAAAAAGGGAAAGAAAAAGCCTTGTCCACTCAGAGCCGCAGCTGCTCAAGGCGTTTAAATTGGGCTCTAAACTTCTCCAAATCCGGCGCTTTGAGATATGCTACTTGGGCTTTTGAAATAAATGTCATGCCGACATTTTAGGCGTCGGCGCCAAGGTCCTGACTCGCTCTTGCCTCTCCACAAAATGGCGGCTGAAAAGAAAAAAAAATGGGGGGTTTAAAAAAAATAAAAAAATGGAAAGAGGAAAGACTCCTGTCACCGCAGCGAGGGATCTGCATGCGTGTCTGGCGGGATTTGTTGGACTTTCTAAATCGCTCCTTTTCCCCCACGCATTGTTATGCGAGCCCATCTCCCAAACAGACTTGACAGAGAGCTTGACACTAATGTCAGTCAATTGGACGTTTTGTTTTGACACCCTCGCTGCGGTTGTTCTGTTTAGCATCCCGCTTACATCTAGTCACTTCTCGTTTCTTGCCCTTGTTCGCGCCGCTTGCCAAGCGCGCCTTGTGTTGTGGAGCGATGTTGTGGTAAACTGCTTGTTTTGCCAGCAATATCGTAATTGCGCTATTGACAGCTGTATTTACATGAAGCCCTGGTACTGCGCGTGTTTATCTAAAAAGCCACGGCGGGGGCTGAGGGGAGCGAGAGGAGCTGACAGGCAGATTATGTCTCAGCGAGGCGAGTGTAGTGGGGTGCGTGGAGGTGGTGGATCGGTTGTGGGGGGTTAACATCGCCTAGGCATGAGGGTGCAGGCAAATTACACACAGCCTGGGCAGCAGCGAGTGACAGGAACAAGCTGTGTAGGGACGCCTCCGATTCGCAGGCCGGTCCCCCATACAAGACAGGATCAGTGTCAGGAAGAATTTGACTCACAATTATTGTGTTTTGGTCACCGTCTCCAGGGCCCGCAGGCGTCTCCTCAGCCCAACGTATGGAGCCATCTTATTGTGTATATGCAAATGTTTTGGGGAGGGTAAATTCCGAAGCTGGCACCTAAATTTCTCAAGGAGCGCAGGGAGCAGGTGTCACTTGGGATCGTCGGTGGCCCATTAGCCTTGTCCTCTGGGTTTTGCCCCCGTCTCCTAGTTCCGCACACTTACTGAGACACGCGTCCACTGGGGCCCGAACCTGAAATGCGGTTCTGTTGTGGAAGTTGAAAACGGCCTTCATTAGCTCAGTCAACAGCAACTGCCGTGGATACATTCTTGCTGTGCTTATACAGTTATAATGACTGGGATTAAGAGGAAAGTACTTCCAACTGGCAACATTCATAGTAGAATCGGTACACCTCAATAATTAGATTTTTAAAACTTAAAGCCAAGCGACAAAGTGGTGAAGCAGGTAGTGTCTCAGTCACAAAGATCCAGGGACCTGGAGGTTGTGGGTTCGAGTCACGCTCCGGGTGACTGTCTGTGAGGAGTGTGGTGTGTTCTCCCTGTGTCTGCGTGGGTTTCCTCCGGGTGACTGTCTGTGAGGAGTGTGGTGTGTTCTCCCTGTGTCTGCATGGGTTTCCTCCGGGTGACTGTCTGTGAGGAGTGTGGTGTGTTCTCCATGTGTCTGCGTGGGTTTCCTCCAGGTGACTGTCTGTGAGGAGTGTGGTGTGTTCTCCCTGTGTCTGTGTGGGTTTCCTCCGGGTGACTGTCTGTGAAAAGTGTGGTGTGTTCTCCCTGTGTCTGCGTGGGTTTCCTCCGGGTGACTGTCTGTGAGGAGTGTGGTGTGTTTTCTCTGTGTCTGCGTGGGCTTCCTCTGGGTGACTGTCTGTGAGGAGTGTGGTGTGTTTTCTCTGTGTCTGCGTGGGCTTCCTCTGGGTGACTGTCTGTGAGGAGTGTGGTGTCCTCCGGGTGCTCCGGTTTCCTCCCATGGTACAAAAACGCATGGATTGGCGACTCTTTAGGTGTGAGTGAATGTGAGTGTGTCGCCCTGTGTAGGACTGGCGCCCCCTCCAGGGTGTGTTCCCACCTTGCGCCCAATGATTCCAGGTAGGCTCTGGACCCACCACGACCCTGAACTGGATAAGCGCTTCCAGATAATGAATGAAATAATGAATTTAAAACCAATCCAGATGAAAGGTCTTAGCCCCATTATACCATCTATTATTTGCTCTCGATGTCAACTGTGTAAAAGAAGTTTAATCCTTACTTTAATGTTGATTGGTCTGGAAATACACACTGTTTTGATCAACCAGATGAGTTACAAATCGATATATGAACATGCCAGGTATTAGGTATTATATTAACTATATTGTTTTATAGGCATTAGAAAACGCATACACATTTTTAAAGCATAAAAGAATCTAAGCAATATGTCCAATTCACTGATAAGCAGCTTTTTATTTTTGCCACACTACAGAGCAGTATTTTCTCCCGACTCTATCCATTCTGCTACAATCCCGGTGGGCTTCCATTGACTGGCACTATTCCATGTTCAATACAATTCCGTATTCCTCGACTTCCAGCCTCTTGCTGGTGAGTTTGTGTATGATTTTGGCCTCTGGTTCTTCAAGAGCCATGTAAACAATAATGAATGTATTAAGTGCTCAGAGTGCTATATTTATCACCAGACAAAATAACGCAGCATACTGTCGTGTTAACATTGTTTCTGACCGCAAATTCATTGCAGCAAAGAACATTGAACATTTTGAATCTTAATGATATTAAGATGATAAGTTGAAGGGAAATTATGAAATCTGTTCACTTTCGCTGCAGTAGCATCTTCAAATTCAGCTAGACACTGGATGTTGAAACATTACTCTGAGATGTTGACTGTGCTAAGCTAAAGCTATTAGTGAGGTTGAGTAATGTTGGATGATTAGTTCTGGATCACAAACACTACACCAGAAAATTACTGGATGAAACACAATTCCACTGTTTGTTTCACGCCCCTCTAGCTGTCATATTTTCACAGAGCATTGTGACCAAGCTTACACGAGGCTCCAACACATCCTGTTCCACTTCCAGACCCTTTCTACGCAGACTCCATGACCATGCACACATTTCAGTGTCAGCGTGAGTAATGAGTGCGCCTTAAAGAAGCTTAAGTCCTGTAACTGGAAAAGGTGTCTGGATATTTTTATATGAAATTTGATGAAAAGTGGCTATGGATACAGAAATCCTTTACATTTTGTACAAGTTGTTGATCCTAAAAGAACAGTTGGAAGGAGAGAAACTGTTGACAGATGATAGAAACAAAAGGAAAAATGAGATCACATAAGTGGTTATGTAATAAATGTGTAAATAATGAAATTTTCTCTGAACTATTGAAAATGTAATAACGTTAATGCTAGATTCACACCTTTAGCGTAAGTTATCAATCCTCATGTTTCAGCTGGCATTAGAATATTTAGTCGTTTTACTATTTGTGGGTTTGTGTTTGTTTGTCGTCTACAGACCGTCAATTAATTAAACACCCACTGCAAACACGTTAGATATTCCTACACTGTTCTAAACACTACATAAGAGTACATAGGAGATTTTGTTCAAATATTATTGAGGGCACCATCTGACTTTTGAGGAAAGAACAGAAAGTAAATCAAGTAGTACTGTAATAACTAAAAAAAAAATAGTTGTGTAATTACATATCAATAAACGTACATTTAAACGTAAATATATAAATCAAATTTACTCCAAACTGAAGCTTTCTAAGGGTTAAGCTACAGAGATCTGATATCAGAACCAGACACTCGTGCTTTGCCAGTTCATCATTTTAAAGAGTTTCTAAATCTCTTTTCAAGACATGCTCGTTTTAGATCTCTGGGGCAGTGTGCCCAAAACTGAGGGGAGGTGAATTTTCCTGTTGCGGCGAAGCCCGTTAGCGAGGAAATCTAAGAGTCATCTCACTCTCATTTTAAATCCTGTACTCTCTACGGTGGAGCCTGCGAGAGGAACTCTTTAGCACTGCACACACAACTGTAGAGAATGTTAAGAAGCAGTAAATCTCCCTTCTGCATTCTGTTCCAGCCCAGCAAACCCAGAGCTCTGAAAGCTGGAGGCTTTGTTACGCTCATACTCACTGTTGACACAACTAAAGCCTGTGAAAATACCTGTTCCCGGCCTCATAATCCGCTGTTAGTACTGAGCCCCTACCCCTCCTTTTACACATAGAGACAATGTACAGAGACACATTATTGAGTGCACAGTCATTATTGAATATCTGAAATGGAAGTCTGACCCAGGGCTTGATCCTGTATTTGCGAGCTCAGGGAGCATTCAAACAACTCAGCACAAAGTCTGTGCTCACGCAGTGCAAAAGTTCAGAGCAAAGAAAATAATAAAGCCACAGCCTTCTGTTGGTCCTGCACTGTGCCTCTGGCCTAATACGCCCCAAATATTCTGGACAAAGTCAGGTCAGAGATGGCTTTTTTTTTTTAATAAATAAATAAATAAAAAATAAAAAAATTAAATCATAGAAATAAGTTTGAATGTTCAAAAATACTAAGGTTTTTTATTGTTTATTAAAAAATAATAACAACCATTTCATAGAACAAACTTTGATTTTCTGAGTTAAATATATTGGGAATAAGATTAAAACCTGGCCCTATTCCTTATTTATTGTTGTCTTAGTATCTTAACTTCAGCAAATAAACACTAATTGTGGTTTAAAATATGTATTTGCATAATCTCCGCAAAGAATGTACTATTCCATTTGACCAGAGACGACTAAATATTGCATTTTGTATAAAAACTAATGTATTAGAAATAATAATACTCTAAAATAGTGCAAAATCAGCAAAGAGCTTAGGACAAAAACGCTACAGTGAATAGACACATTTTATAATAAACAATGTTACAAACCCATTATAAAATGAACTGTAACTGTCAGGACATTAAATTCATGCCAGACCCCCCATACTTGTCTTGACTCAGAGCAACACTGTGCGTATTTTCTTTTTTTTCTTGATATATTGCGAGGAATGGGTCGATAAAAACACTCCAAATTACACAAATAAAAGCAGTTAATTATCATACAAGTTACTATATTTCATATTTCTAAAAATGTGTCATTTCAAGAACACCCACAAAATCACATTCGGACACAAGTCCCTCGGCTGCTCCCTCGTCCATATGCTCCTGCTCTCCCACTGATGAGACGTGAGATCATGTCATTAAATATGATGTTTTAATTAAATAAATAAAGCCACGTTATTCCCCGCTAAAATCTACCCTTCCCTTTAGTGCCCCCTGGTGAAAAACTACTTTCAATTCAGCTGCAAATAATCAGGTGAGGCAAGAAAATCAGCTAAATATCACAGTGCATGCTGAATGTGCCTAGACCAGACAGTGAAAGTGACATCTATGCGGAAAAATCCAAAGGTTTTAAACAGTATTCTGGGCTCTTGAACACTGCCAATACTATACAGCTCTGTATATAGCTATATTGCTTAAGAAATTAAATAACTATGCAGTAATTGCACCTGGGGGAGTTTATTAGCCCTAACACAGGGTAGTATTCTGCTGAACTGATGAGGTGTTAGCATTAAACACTCATTCTGACATGTTTTTTAAATGATCGATTGCAGTGGGAGGTACAAAGTTACTGTGCTTTACCCGAGCAGGGAGTCGAACCCGAGCCGTGTGTTCTTATTGACCCGTGCCCAGCGTGTTCTTCACAGTTTAGGGCATTAACCTTAATTTTACTGGTGTAAACTAGGAATCTGAAGTTAAATATTGCCATATTTCTATATCATAATTATATTACCATATTATTACCGACTTATTACTGATCCGTGAGGTAAAGTGCAGCCGCAACATTCGTCCACATCCAGTGGCCTCTAAATATCCAACACTAGGAAAATCCTCCTATATTTAGCCGACTGTACACTGATGGCCCGGAGCAGAGTCAGTGAAAAGTCAGCGGATTAAAAATCTGTCCAGAGCACTGGAAAAGAACAGAGGAAAGTAGGCCAGCTTGATTAGCCCTAGAGTGTACGTCTCCTGCTCTTGAATAAAGATTTCTCTCTCCCTCCTCATATTTCTCTCTCACTCCCTCTACTTCTCGCTCTATATCTCCCTATACATCTCTTTCTAAGTGTGTCTTTCTCCCTTTAAGATCTCTCTCCTTCAGTTCATGTCACAAACGTTTGTCTCCCTCTTCACTGCCTCGGACTTGCACTACGTCTCACACTCAACCCCTTTTTATTATTTTTCTTCTCCGTCTCTCTCACTGCCTCCCCACCATGTCTAATGGGTCTCTTGCCCTCTCTCTCTCTCTCTCTCTCTCCCTCTCTCTCTATTTAGCACACTTTACATTAAATAAAAGAAATCCTCCATGGCATAAAGGAGATCTTACTCAAAGAAAAGTCAGCGAAAGAAAAAGTAGCTTCCCCTTTAAACTCCCCCCAAACTGCCAGCTCTGGAGAGGGGCTAAGCCCACTGCAGGAGCAAAGACAAAAGAAGCTGAACACATCCAGCCCCTTCAGGTGCAGGAGACATTCCAAATGTAAACCAATTCTAACATCTGAGCTCACAACCTGAGAAAATGAGGCTGTCGCCACTGCTTTCGGACAGGGACACGCGCGCGTGATTGGAGGTGTTTGCATTGTGCTGTCCACCGGCTGTGAAATTGGACAAAAACAAACAAGAGTTCAAACAATCCTGCGAGTAATTAGATTTACTATACACAGCCTCCGAAGGGCACCAGAGCAGAGAGAGAGGGGTGAGAAAGCCTAAGAATGTCACATTCCCTTGTTTATAAGATCGGAAATTATATTTTCACGCTAATAAACAGCACGTTTAAAAATATAACAGAAGAGGGAACATATTCAGCTCTTTTTGCAGACCTTTATTTACTGTCCCATTAACACTGCTCTCTATATACCATCTCTGTTTATATTCAGATATCTTCAATTAACATATTTTAAAAGAAGAAACCTAAAATCTGACGTGTTAACTCCATTATTTTACTGAAAAAACGTACCAAGAAAAGATTAATCTAACATAATGGTAAATAATCAATTACAAAAGCCGATACCTGCAACACACCTCAAAATGTTGAGCCAGAAGCATGTTTACCACGGTTTTACTTCACCTTTCCTTTTAATTACACTGCTGAGGAATTGGACGTTATTGTTCATTAATAATTGTCCATTATTAGGGATTGGACATTATTGTCCAATCCCTACGGTAACCACAGTCTGATTCTGCTTTTCATGATTTGCCATATACATTTTCAATAAGGGACTGGATTTCAAGTCAGTCAAGCACAGACACACCGACGCTGTCTATGAAGCCATGCTACAGCACCTACAGAAAGTGGCCTGCTATTTGTTTTGCTGAAATAACCATGGACTTTCAAGAAAAAGACGTCACACTGATGGCAGCATGTCTCCCCTAAAACCCAAACATATGCCAGGTTAAACTGTATTTTCACAGTATTTGTGCAAGTAAAAGTGCTGTGGACACTGAGATAGTCCACTTAGCATGACAGATGTTGGCTGGCTTTCCCACGTTTCATGGAGAACAGTCGATAGGAGACAGAACTGAGTATCCAATTTTCAGAAAAAAAAAAAACAAGCAGAAACACTGACCCCTCTGACCACAGCACTGACTACACTGTGTATTTACACTGTCATAGATAGGTGTCTCTGATGTTTTTTTTTTAAACATGTTCATATGTGGAGTGATGATATAATACATTTGGGGTGAGCTGGGATTGTGTCTTCAATTCAGAACAAATCAACTAACATTCATACCTGACCACACTAACATTACTGTGGGTGCCTCAAATACTCGCAACGATGTTATAACTTAAGAAAAAGTCTACTGGGAAGAGTAGACACTGTTATATTCTTATTTGATCAGTTTATATTAACCACCTGCTTTATTCCTCCTGTTTTTAATAGTTATAGCAAATTCTTATTTAAAACATTTGAACAAATAAATATTACATCAACTTTTAAAACATGGCGCTACTTCTACTTTTTGTCAATACCAACATTTTAGCTCTAAATGCCTTGATGTTAATGATACTCTCATGAATATGACTTTCATTTTGTAATAAGTTGAAGAACATTAAAGAAAAAGCAAACAATGAAAAAGTCAGAGACCGTCCTTCACTTTGATTTACATTCTGTGACATTGAAGTCTGGTCGTAGCTCAACGCTGTTGATGTCGGAAAAGAAGAAGTTTTTCCAGACTATCACCGGTTTTGTAGCATTTGTAACACAGGGGTTTTGGTGTTGGTAAAATTGGTAATTCTAAATGCCTGGATCAGACTACACAACATTGTCATCTTTCATGATGTTCACCATGTCAGATTAGTGCTATAAATTCATACCGTGTCTTGGTCGGGAGACTGGCAACACTACACGTTTGACACGGACCATTCTTCATTCCCATCATTGCATGAGTTCAGAATTTCTCTGAGTGGTGGGTCAAGAAACTGTCAATCATGGCTATAGAAGCTTTGTGTGTGCTGCTGGCAGTTTTGTGTTCCAAAAAGAAGAAGAAATAAAACACAGTTGTGGACCTGTTCCTGTGTATTTTGTGGAGGGAAGGATAGACTGTCTCCTGTAAAGATAACTTGAGGTAATGTGTTAACATGTCAAGAGCATTTCCTCAGTTTCGTTTTTTCCACCTGACAGCTGCAGCAGCAGCCTCCCTCTGTCTTCTCTGTGTTTACATATATGCTCTGTCCTCCTACTGGTCATCATCAAGGAACATGCAGTAGGATATGCCAGAGTAGACGAAACAATGCAAAAAATGCTAACATGCTACAGTGTTTATCATGGTGTCATGGGGCTTACCAGACGTCATTGAAATTTGATTATGTCACACAACACGACTGTTACTCACCTCCGACACTCAAATTCAGTCCCGACACTGGAAGTTTGTCGGATACAACAAAATTGGGCCAAAATAAGGCTAAATTCATGTAGCCTGATCTCGGCATAAGACTGAGAAACCAAGGTTTTATTGAATCAAAAAAATCACATTTACTTATACATCTTAGGGAGGAAAAAAAAAAGTTCCTTTTTGGCTATTTAAGGTGGGACGGCTTCATACCACTAGGAATAAACAAACAAATAAATAATAGCAAATCTTCACTTCAACATTTCCACAGTTTTCAATGCTGGGTGCTTCAGATTAATTTTGAGAGTCTGAATATGGTTGTGAGCTTTATTCAAAGTGTTAGGACCCACAAATGTGTACATTAACAGAATTTGACAAAGTTGTGAAACAAAGCAAGGGCTTTAAGGTAGCACCAACTAAATAGCTATTTTAGATCTTCAATACAGTATATATATATAAAATAAATTTTCATTTCATGAATGTCTGTATTGGTCATATTCACATTGGTTGAGCTCCATTTGGGAGTTGTGGCGTTTTCTCTCACTTTACACAACACACTGAGCTGAAAGTCTGCCAGCTTCCTGTCCAAAGCCAAAAACCTGCTGGAGATTTCAGTCCCAGAGCAGCTCGGAAACACCGTGGGCTGTAAGTTTTTGTCACCGGAAAGGAAAAGTGCATTTATTCTTCAGTGCTTTGGCAGTGACACTGGAGACCAGGAAGGACATTTAGTTGTCTGTGGTCCAAATGAATGGGTCCGCAGTTCCCGCAGGAGATATACTAGTACTTCTGACATTTCACAGAACACGCTAGTCCTTTGCCTGCAATCTTAATTTTACACATCACACAAGCTATATGAACTGGCATCAAGCCACAGAGCTGGTTCGCTCACAGGTGGGAAAGTGCTTTTACACATTTCTGAGCCCACAGTCACTTGATTTAATCAGAGCCTAAGCTGGACTGTCACTCTCTGGAGAAAAGCAGGGATGTAAAATGAAAATCAAACGGAAATATGATAAAAAAAAATAAAGAAAATAAATAATTATCTGGCTGCTATTCAAACTGCATGTAACCTTATGTGCACATTGTAGAATTAACATATACATATATATATTAGTATGAGAGACGTCAAGAGTTTGTTACATTACTAATGCACTTCACCACAAAATTATAAAAAGTTAAATAAAATAAACCTAAAATAATAATAAATAAACCACCACACACACTGCACTTTATATTTCTAAAATTACACACAATATGTTACTCTTTCATCTTCTTCTTCAATGCTCAGGACCTCCACAGAGCAGGTATGATTTGGAAGGATAATACCTTTTCTGCGGATTTTATACTGGAGGACTTCGTAAGAGACGGGAAAGGAAATTAAAGCGGAGCACTGAGGATTGTCCAAAGATTCTCCAGAACTGAGCAGTAAACTAAAGTGACTGTTTTTCTTTGGGGCGGTGGTGATCGAAACCAGGGATTTGATCTGCACAAATACAGCCATTTTGTTTCCATCGCAAAACCAATTGTGAACCTACACATCTCAGTTTGACATGGATACAATAGTGACACATCTGAAGAAAAGATTTCCATGATTCATGGACATAGTTTAGAGCCTAAATTATTATAAAATAATGTCAGAGAAAACAGGCAGTGTTGCAACCATCTGGTGTAATAACATTTTGTGAGGGCTTATGCGAGTGTGCTTATTTGTGGAGGGCTTTGTTATAAGGAAACCTACTATGACTTTGCTTATATTACAGTCCTTTAATTATACAGTAAACTAAGAAAATTGTCAGAAAATGATCATCTGTAATCAAATAAACGCAAATATGTTGGAGATAATATCAACACAAATATACCCTATACACTATACAATATGGTACAATTATGATAGCTAACTGAAAGGACTGAATATGTGGGTACCACCACAATGCCAGCCTTTCTGAGAGCGTACAGTAGTACTTTAATTTCAGTTATTTCAGAGAAAATAAGAGACAAACTCTAAATAAATGATACTTGATTGGCTCAGGCACCCTTATTTGTGTTTTCAAACTTCACACATTGGCTGACCCTATTAGGAATAGTTTGTGACGTGTTATTCATTGCCTCAAGTTTTGTTTATTGCTGTTGATCATGTTCTTTGTTGTTATTGATCAACTGTTAAAGCTCTGAATCCCACAGTACCCAGCTGTTCCAAACATTCTGTAATCTACAAACAAATAAGGCAGTAAATTTTCTAATTTTGAGATTTCTGTTTATGCACTTGTAAAATTAGAGATTTATTTTATTCTCTTGAATCCTGTAAATGTGTAGAGTGCAGAGTGCAATTGTCAAAACAAAACAGTATATCATTCAAGAGCATTACATTCTTAGGCAGTTTGATTTACTCCCAATCCCATTTACTCTCGCATAGAAGTGCTTCAACATCTCCAGCGTTTGATGAAGCTGAAATCACATTTGCCAGAGAGACTATTTCAAAGCTACGCACAATCCTTTTTTATGGTTATGCAGAGCGGTCTTCCGGATCTGCTAGACTTTTTAAATTATCAATACATTGTTGATGGACTGCACCAGGCTACATAAAGCAATAGAACACAAATGGAAATGCAGTACATTCAATATAAATGGAACTGTGTTCAAGAAAAAAAGGGGGAAATACAACACAGCAGCTTTGGAAATCTGAAATTTGTTCTCTCTCTTTAAACTTTTTTATTTAATAAGAGATCAATAATGATGCACTGCACTGAATAAACCATTAGGATAATGAATGAATATGCAGTACAACATAGCACGAATGTTTCTGCAACAGTGATTTAAAGGCCTCATCCAAAACGGATGGAAAATTCGCAAAATTCTTTGAATCTTATCACAATACTATATACTTTAGATGGTGGAAGATTCAAGTTCTTTTTTGTGAGCCATGTCCCTTGCAATGACTGAGACTTTCATGGTGATGCTATGGTATCTCTTATATTTACCTGCTTATATTGGAATACCTCAGAATACATACTTTATATAGAATATACACACATTTTCACTTATGCCCTGTGTATAACTAGGGTTTTTTAAGTTAAAGAATTTATATGAATTGTCTTAGGATAAAATCCCATTTCCAAAAAAGTTGGGACACTATGTAACTCCTCGTTTTCCCCCAAAGTGTATCCATTCATTCATTCACTTATACTTTTTCTGTAACTGCTTTATTCTTTTCAGAGTCATGGTGGATACAGAGCCTACTTGGAATCACTAGGTGCTATCAAGGAACACAACCTATACACGGGTTTCACAGGGCATCACATATTTCCTCCTTTCACTCTCACGTATGGACACTTTTGAAAAACCAATCCACCAACCAGCATGTGATTTTTGGACTGTGGGAAAACACCAGAGCACCCAGAGGAAATCCACACAGAGACACGGAGTACACACCGAACGCCTCACAGACAGTGAACAGAGGAAGGGATTTAAGCCAATTGTATTTTTTTAATAAACTGAAACATTACATAATATTAATCCAAATGATGTTTTGGCAAAGCATCTGTAAAAGCTGAATTTTCAATTCAGTAAATAACCCCATTTTTTATGACCCTACAAATGGAGCGCCATCGTGTTCAGCTTCATTTTCTCACCTTTGAGATCTTGCTTTTGATTGCAGTGAGCTTCAAGATCGTGTTTGTGGTCCACCTGTGGCAAATCCAGCTGATTGAACATGAATCAGGAAGGTCTCAACCGCCCCAAGCGCTCCCACAGTTCACAGTGCATGTCACAGCAAAACCAAGCAATAAAGTCCAAAGAACTCTCCGTAGGCTTCAGAGATAGAATTATGTCAAAGCATGAGATCTGGGGAAGGACATAAAAAAAATTGCTAAAGTGCTGATGGTTCCCAGGAGCACGCTGTGCTTCATCATTGTGAATTGGACAACGTAGAGAACTCCCAAAAGGCTTTGAGAGCTGGCCCTCTGGCCAAAATGAGTGACCAAGCAAGAAAAACCTGGGGCTACGATCACACCGCAAGCCTTATTTGAACAATTCTGACATTTCACTGTGCTTCAATTTTTTCTGCCTTGACAGTTCTCATTCATGCAGGTCTCCGACATCTGTCATTAGTCTGAACACCTGAAAGCACTCGATCCTGCAAGCTTTCTAGGACTAAATTCCACACATTTTCAATTCAACAATAGCGCAATTTATTTAAACTATGTTTAATTTAGTTAAATACTTCAATCCCAAATTCCTTCTCAAGTCACATAGTACAGTTTCTGCAATGATAAGCCCAGAGTAGCAATGGCAGACCTATTACAGGTCCGTGGAGCATCACAATGATTTTGAAGCTGTAAATTTAAGGTAAAAAAAAAATATCTGACCCGCCACACTGTGGAAAAAGATCTTTTGGCCCTAAACCTGAAGAGGCACATCTTATTTTTCACATTCACCAGCTCAGTAGTACAGCTCTGGAACCGCTCCAAAGCACTCACTTTTAGCTTAGAACCTGCCATCCTGCACACCTATATCATATATCACTATGATCTGAACCTGTTGTAAACAGTCGATGTAAACAATGATATTTTACGGACTATCCATTTATCTTATTTTGCAGCCTTGGTGAAAACACGGACCGGCTCACTGGAGAGAACCAAGGTTTGAAATCCTGAACGGAACCAATCCAGTTTGTTGAAAAGGGCAAAATGGAATGTGTAAGAGAATGGAACTCTTACCTCACTGAAGATTAATAAATAAGTTAGTACTGGGGAAATAAAGTGATGCAAAATTAGTCTCGGTATTATAATCAGCGAGAACCTAAAGAAATATCACTTCTAAGCAAATAGTACCTGCCCTAAACATCTTTATGTATTTTATACAATCCTTTCTACACTCTGCATATGGAGAAATGCTAACATCAGGTAGATTATTACTCTATTATTACGCTAACTCACTTTAGCCTGTAGTCTGCTCTTTCATTTACAGCATTGTCTGGGTATTTCATTAGCAAGGTGAAGTGTTATATTATGTAATATTAGCTAACACTGGGGCACAGTCATAAGCAGTGGGGCAATGTAAAACTTGTGCAGATGCATTTTGCCAATGTAGAGTTAGTTACATTAATAGTCCTTGGTGCGGCTGTAATTTGCACTCAGCTCTGTAGCCGTCTAAAGTCCTGTAAGATCATGTGGTAGGATGGAACCAATATTTGAACCCTACTTCTGTGCTGCATTATCACAAAGAAATTAATACAAACCCAGATAAACATCAAATTTGATGCAAGGGCACATTCAGAGACTCCAAAACGAACAGCATTAAGTTGTATTACATGAAATGTCTTAAGAAAAACATGTACAGTACTGCTTTCCCTTAAGCACTGCTGACACTGCTTGCCAGAGCTGACAATCCAGGGAGGCTGCAGTAATCTCGCCATATCCAAAAAGGATGATCCAAATCTTTTGGAAATCACTCAATTGCGATCTGACATATTACAACATTCAGGAGCTCTGACTATCCATGGCTTGCAGCTGACGTCACTGTAGAGTAGCCGCCAAATTGGGGGGGGCAACTCGTTACTCAAACAAAACTCCAAAACTGATAGTCCCTACACAGTGCACATCACAGATAATAAACTAAAAACACTCCACCCAGACAGTCATTAAATTGGCATGGTGAACTTTGGGACTGCTTAAAACTTATTTTCAATATACAATGTGAGCTCAGAAGCCATTATTTTATGACCAACACTGTGACCTACAGAGGGTGTAAAAAGACATCTGAGGTTAGGCCCTGGTCTTGCTATTATGTGGAACCACACAGCACTGAAAAATAATCTTAAAATTAAATGTAAGTCATTGCACAAAGATTTTATTTAAAAGAATTCAGGAGCAACTATATCTGCTGTGTTTTTGTAAACTACGATCTTTGTATGAATGAGTAACTCACTCAGATTCAGTCACAAGAGCAGAGAAATGCATTGGAGAGTAACATGCTAACAGTTTTATATTAGATCCTATTACAAAAATACTAGTGAAGCTACTCATTGTGTAACACCGTGGGATCCTTTACCCCCTGATGCAAAGAGGCAGTGGGCTTCTCAGTGTTGTGAGACTCTCCAGTGCAGGGAGAGGAGCTGTGTATGGGATAAATCTATCCATCTTTCCCATCTGTTGGCATTATTGCTGCTCTCTTAAACCAGACAAATTAGTACCCAATATAATCCCCGTAGCAATGGATGAGAAAAAGAAAAACAAACCCTCACGTGAGAGCGACCCAAGGATAAACATATTTGTGAATATGACCCCATGACCTAAGACACACTACCCACACAAGCAGCATATTTATATTACACCTAGTCACACTGCCAAGAGTCGTTGCTTCAGTACGTGCCACCATTTGTTTGTTAGAATTGCTTCTGCTAATTAATTAGTAAGTAAAGGTATCTATTTTTGCCTCAGCTCTTTTCTAGACATTCAGGTGGAGCAGATTTGTGGTAGGGATTTGAACTATTCTAACACACCTGTGGTTTTGGAGGGTAAAATTGATTAGGGTCACTCTGGAACTTTGCCTTGATCAAGGTGATAACCAAGAAACCTATGACCATCAGAGCTATTGAGATCCAGTGCAGGGACAGAAGAAACTGCCTGAAGGCCTGCCATCTCTGCAACACCACATTAATCATGTCTTTATGGCAGAGTGGCTAGACAGAGAGCACTTTTAGGTAAAAGGCATATGACAGCCCACCTGGAGTTTGCTAAATGACACTTACTCTGTGGACTCGCAAAGCATGAGAAAATGCATTCTGTGGCCTGATGAGACAAACATTATACTCTTTAGCCTGAAACGCTACGTCTGGTAAAAGCCATGTGGCACTCATCACCTCACACATGCATATCATCCCTGTTCCAGATGGAGTAGTTTTTTTGATGCCAGTGTCGGGCTTTTGGGGACATTTCGCAGCAGTAAAAAACATGATGTCTGGTCAGGCTTTATAAAACCATGAATAGATTTGAGTACACAGAGACCTTAAAAAATGTAAATGACCAACCCTCAGGCTGGAGCGCGCACAGCCAAGGCAACACTGAAGTTCAGAAAGGTTTCCGAATGTCCTTTAGTGGCCAGCCAAGGCCTGGCCCCAGTAAAGGTCTCTGGAGGCAATAGGCGCTTCCAAAACATTCAGAGAGCTTAAGAGGATCTGCAAGTGGATGTTACCAAAATCCAGATGTGCAAAGCTAGTAAAACTGCCTGTCCAAAAATGCCACCTCTGAGGCACCTCCTGCTGTGCCAATTCCGTTTAGTGTCTATCCCTTTCAGAATTAGATGATTAAATTGAAAATCCAGTATTAAATATAGTTGAGACTTACCTTGAGGTAATCAACTAGGTCCGTTTTTGAAATCTGTGACAGCAGCCATGATTGAAATCCCATTGCTGTCTGTGTGTGTGTGTTTCTACTTTTAATGAAGCCCAAAAGCACTACCTGAATGATAATAGCACGCCTTTATTGGGAATCTGAACTGCTGAAGTTGTAAATTCTGAATATTTGACAAAATATAAAAACATTTCTAATTTTACACTATTCTTGTTTTTGTTGTTTTTTTAATGAGTAAACTGACAAATTGTTCTAATTGAAATTAGCGATGTTTAACAATATCAATGACCTTTTGAGTTAATTTAGGAGTTGTCTTGAAACATATCTAATTAGGCAATATCTAAAAATTGGGATTTTTCAAAACCTCACTGCGACTGAATTAAAATAATTAATTTGTTCATTTTCTATAACAGATTTAACCAATTAAGGGTCCCAGACAAGGCAGAAAGACGCACTGTACAGAGTGCCAGTCCAAAACAGAGCACAACACACTCACTCACACTTATAGGCATATGTTAAATAGCCAATCCATCTACCAGCATGTGTTTTGCATATGATTTTGGGAGAAGACCCACAATCGCAGGACCCTAGAACTGTGTTGTACCACCCTGCTGCTCTGAAATGCAATTCTTAATTTGATAGACAATATGTTAATACTACGCCCCAGATCTATTTTCATTACCAAGAAGACCAAGAAAGTCTGGCTTAAAGTTTGAACACTAAAATGCAGAATGCTAAACTGAGCTGGTTTAGATACTTTGACTTACAAGAACCATTCAAACAATAAGTCATTCAGAAATGCGTCTACTAATGTGAGCCATGCATTGCAAAAAATAGAAAAGTGGTCTCAGAAGTCGTACGATCAATAATTGTTCATTTGCATGACGCTGGACAAGGTTACAAAGTCATTTAGAAGAGTTTTAGGCATTCAGTCTACACTTAGATAAATTGTTTATAAATATAAACGATTTAGTAGTGTGCTCACTCTCCTTAGAAATGGGCATCCATCCAAAATGATTCCAAAGGCACAATGCAAAATGCTTAAGAAAGAATGAGACCCATTTGAAAAACACTTAGCTGATGGTGGATGTGACGTGCTGGTACCTGTGGATAAGACAGCAGTGCTGCTGGAGTTATTAAACACTGTGTCCACTGTATTACACCTTGTAGATGTAAATTCAGAGGCAGTAGCTCATCTACTGCAGCAGAGTGTCATCCTCTAGTCCATCAGTGACCACAGGACAATGTATATGGTTGGAGGACTATTCTCAGTCCAGCAGTCAGCAGTGAGCTGAGGGGTTTAAAAAGTCAAGCAGCACTGTTGTGTCTGATCCACGCACACCACCACATCACAGAATGGTCCACCACCCAAATTATACCTGCTCTGTGGGGGTCTTGTTCTTGGAAGAACTAAAACTGTCAATTTTGCAAAGACACATCTACAATGTACTGAATTTAGGGTTTGAATAATTTCATGTTATTTCCTAATTAAGCCTATAACAAAAAGAATGGGGCAAATTGAGGAGCTCTGAACACTCCCTGAAGCCACAGTCGTCATCCTTTTGTGTTAACTAAGCCCCAAGGTGGAGTTCATGTTCCCCTGAGTATACTCAGTCTTGGCCCCTCTCAGAAAATAGAGGGTTTTATATGCAGAATGATGAATTCCTATTTGCTCATTTCTCTTTCTTGCTCTCTTGCAAAATCCCAGCCGTAATCCATGCAAAGCCTTATTCTGTGCCCAACATGCATCGACTGACCTTCACGGCCAAAAAGAAAGTTAATTTTTGTTTGATGAAGCTGAGCATCTTCGCACTTGGTGCACGCCAACGCGAGGCTCAGACTGCCAAGCAAGGCTAACCGAGGCGACGTTAGCTGGAGAGGTGTCCAATGATGACAAAGACATCAAACAGACAATTAGCACTCATACGTGGGAGTAGTGCATTGCGGGCTGTACCAACACTTCTGATGTCCCAGTTTGCACTGCCTTGACTGGCAGGGTAGTGCAGTGATTTCCATGCTCCGTCACTTAGTGAACTCTATCTGCGGTCAAAGTGACTGTGGGCTGCCTTCCCAGACACAGATTAGGCCTAGTCTTGCAGTGAATAGCAATGACAACGATGACGCTCCGTTAAAAATCCTTTTTAGGCCGGGACGTGTATTTAATCTGCGTGTGGGGAAAGAAAATGGCACATCATATTCTAACGCATCTCTAACGAGTCTACAGTGTTCAAAGCACAGCAGGGTTCCTCGCTGGTCTGTTTGATTCAAAACACCTTGTTCCCATGCATTCCCATCTGCTGAGGCATGCACCATGTGATTCATGTCTCAGATCATATTTATCATAAATTCTGGCTCAGTGATGCCTCAAAAACAGATCTTACACTGACCTCAGGTGGACATCTCATCTGGTCTTGATCAAATTATTTACAAAGGCTCTATGTGATCTCTGAAACACACATGACCATCCATGACAGCGGTTTGCCAGAAAGCTGGTTGATTTTTACTTGCAATTATGGGGCTTTGAAGAAAAGGGATGGGCGTTTCAGTCAGTCAGACATGTTAGAGCATGTGGGAACATATTTCGATATATTGATAAGTTTGAAATTTTTTTTTTTTTGTATAATTTTAAACTTGGGAGTTCATTCAAAGGTTAAATAGGAAACAAAACCGAAATGATAACACTCCTCAAATATCACCAAAGGGCTCTCATCAGATTCCTCTGAGAACGGTGTGGACATGGTCTTAATATTGTAATAAATGTGCATGACAGACAAATTGTTTGTTACCATGGCAATGCACACAGCCTTGAGACAGAAAGCTGAGATTTTTAGCTTTTCACTTTGAATTATGGTTGTATTTTCACAGATCGTTGTGGTTTAGTAGGTTTTGATCTCTGTAATTTAGGTACCAGCCCATTCATAGATACAAAACATAATGACACAGGGAGAATCAGAACGAGCTCTGGTTTTACACAGTCTGAGGCTCAATGAGCACCAGTTTTACTCAGGCTGATGCTAGGAAGGAGCGCTGGGTTTACTCAGGTTGAGGCTAGGAATGAGCGCTGGGTTTACTCAGGCTGAGGCTAGGAAGGAGCGCTGGGTTTACTCAGGCTGAGGCTAGGAAGGAGCGCTGGGTTTACTCAGGCTGAGGCTAGGAAGGAGCGCTGGGTTTACTCAGGCTGAGGCTAGGAGGGAGCGCTGGGTTTACTCAGGCTGAGGCTAGGAGGGAGCGCTGGGTTTACTCAGGCTGAGGCTAGGAGGGAGCGCTGGGTTTACTCAGGCTGAGGCTAGGAGGGAGCGCTGGGTTTACTCAGGCTGAGGCTAGGAAGGAGCTCTGGGTTTACTCAGGCTGAGGCTAGGAAGGAGCTCTGGGTTTACTCAGGCTGAGGCTAGGAGGGAGCGCTGGGTTTACTCAGGCTGAGGCTAGGAAGGAGCGCTGGGTTTACTCAGGCTGAGGCTAAGAAAGAGCGCTGGGTTTACTCAGGCTGGGGCTAAGAAAGAGCGCTGGGTTTACTCAGGCTGAGGCTAGGAAGGAACGCTGGGTTTACTCAGGCTGAGGCTAGGAGGGAGCGCTGGGTTTACTCAGGCTGAGGCTAAGAAGGAGCGCTGGGTTTACTCAGGCTGGGGCTAGGAAGGAGCGCTGGGTTTACTCAGGCTGGGGCTAGGAGGGAGCGCTGGGTTTACTCAGGCTGAGGCTAAGAAGGAGCGCTGGGTTTACTCAGACTGGGGCTAGGAAGGAGCGCTGGGTTTACTCAGGCTGAGGCTAAGAAGGAGCGCTGGGTTTACTCAGGCTGGGGCTAGGAAGGAGAGCTGGGTTTACTCAGGCTGGGGCTAAGAAGGAGCGCTGGGTTTACTCAGGCTGGGGCTAGGAAGGAGCGCTGGGTTTACTCAGGCTGAGGCTAGGAAGGAGGGCTGGGTTTACTCAGGCTGAGGCTAGGAATGAGCGCTGGGTTTACTGTACTTCATTCATTGGATTTAACAGTTAAACTGAATAAAATATTAGCTCTACATCATCATGTTGGAGATGGTTCATTGTTCTTAGAATAATATATATTTCTAGTGAGCACAGAGTGCAGCAGATTTTTTAAAAAGCAGTTATATCCCAGAACCCTCCCTCGTATCCACTCTGGTAACCATGAGACAGCAGTTTTTAGTCTGAACAAATGAAGATATTCTACATCCAATCCAAGCACAAATATTTGGCCAGAGCTTTGACCAGCAATGACCTCATTACACATCTTCATCTCCCCTCAGTGCAGGTGATGAGTTTCCAACAAATCCAAAAATAACAAGCACAGTGAAGGAGTGCTGAAATGAAGAGTTCTTTCTTCACACCATTCTCTTCCTCGGGGCTAAAAACGAAATGCTCTCTCTGCACTTGGTCGCTGCCGGTCTGAGCGTTTGAAGTCTGGGGAGAGACCGCAGCATCTAGATTGAAACGGCTGCAGAAGCTGCAAGAGTCATGGCGAGGCCGGTTTCACAATTTCTTGGAAGGATGATGTCACTGCATTTCCTCTATGAAGTCTCAACTCGTGAAGCCATAATGGATTTTAAGACCTAACACTTAGCCCTATTTTTGTGGGTTTTATTTTTCCTCCACAATTTCTGGGCAGTGGGAAACTGAGAATGTGGTAGGCAGATTTTCGGACACCGCTTCCAGCGTAATTGTGTATGCAAACGTGAGATTTCCCCCAGGCGGCTTCGCTGTTCACCATTGCAGCCATGCTTTTTTTGTCCCCTCCCCTCTTCATCTTTTTTTTTCCTCTTTTTTCACAGGCCTTCTGGTCATTTGCATGGCTGGCCCTTTTGTACGGCCACTCACAATGAGCTCTGAGAATTTTCTAAATCTTCCAAATCTTTTATGTCCATTAGGAGCCAGCGAATGGATTTAATCAAGCCGCTGATGATTGTAATTCTCTGGCAGTTGCGCAATAAGCCCCCAGTGTTCATGGGAAACAGCTTCTCAGTGCAACAATGTGCAGAAGGTAATGTTTGTGAGTTAAATGTCAGCTGAATGTTATTTGTTCAACTTTTTATTTCCCCCACAACAGATACTGACACAAAGCCAAGGACACTGAATAATCAAAGCCATTTCATTATGACACTGAGCGCATGGACACAGTTTTGCAAGGGACACTAATGAACAATAGAGCTCACCAATACTTTATGCATTTCATCAGCTAAAGACCCACCTTCCCTCAAGAGAGAGTCGCTCCCTTTCTCGCTCTTTCTCTAATCACTATTTAGCCCATGCATGGTGCTTGGTAGACTTAATTATTATGAAAGCGGGATGGAGGAGCTGTAGAATGTTAATAAAGAATGTGAAAATAAATACTACGGAGAAGTCTGATTCTAAAAGAATTACTGGCCTAATTAAGGCTCAGCCAAGAGTGAAATTTACACTTTTCTTACCTTTGATTTACAGACTCCCAAGTGGTGGTTTGTAAGGAGAGTTAAACCAGTCAACCATAACATACGACCACCTTTTTGTTTCTACAAACACTGTCCATTCTCTTAGCTACTCTGACCAGACAGGAGCATTTTGTAATTCTACAAATAAAGAGTGTAGTCTGCCTGTTGCTCTGCATACTTTATTTGCCCCTTCACCACCCTTCATCACTGAGACTAAAGTGATGGTAGTGTCTTAGTGTGTCTTGTGCTGGTACAAGTGGATCAGAAACAGCAGTGCTGCTAGAGCACACTAAAAGAGGCATCTACCTTATCGGTTCAACTTGTTGACGTAAAGTGAGACACAGTGGCTCATCTGTTGCTGCACTCTTGCCGACTTTGCCTCAAGGGGGATCCTCAACATCGTCTTAAGGGCTGCTCCATTTCTGTAGTAACTGAACTGAAGTGTTTTAACTGAGCCCTTGGTGGGGAGAAGTCTACTTACGTGACATCGGTGCTACAAAGGTGCTTCTGAGTAGTCCGTGAATGTGGGTTTACTGCAGCCTCTAGGAAGCTGTGGCCTGGTGGTTAGGGAACTGGCTTGTAACCGGAAGGTTGCCGGTTCCATCCCCAGAGCCGGTAGGGGACTGAAGTGCCCTTGAGCAAGGCACTTAAACACCCAACTGCTCCCCAGGTGCCATGACTAGGGCTGCCCACTGTCCCCTAGCATTCACTAGTGTGTGTGTGGGTAAATGTGTGTTTCACTGCAAGGATTGAGATAAATGCGAAGCACAGTGATTCTTACTCTTCTAATCAGTGGTTACAAAACACGGTTGGTGGGATATATATCATTGCTGGACTATTTTCAGAGATTTCAAAACTCCTGCAGCACTGCTGTGTCTGATCCACTTACACCAGCACAATACACATCAACACCACATCAGTGTAACTGCAGCTCTGAAAATGAACCACCAAAATTATGAAGAATTTTACCGTGATTAATAATTAACACATTATTTAAACTTTCATCATGCAATTAGTTGACTGTAACATTATATATAAATAAATAAATAAATATGTTGAACTGTGAAAAATTGTTGTACGAAAACATGAAAAAATAGAAGACGAATTATTTACACCAATCCGTCAATCAAAATAAATTGACCAGAAATACACAGAGCTTAATGAGATTGCAGACAAATAGACACGGATGACTTGACAATATGCTAATACTGTCATTAATGCTTTGACATCACTCAGCGTAGATCTAAAGTAATGTCAGTAGTCGATTATCAAGAATCATAAATAATAAGGAGTTAATCCTACAAATCTCTAGTGCACATCAATTGCAGAGCAGCTAGGGTTAGGTTTTGCAGTGCCAGATGTGTTGTCTGGGGAACATCTGGGGACAACCATGAGAACTGTTCTAAATGTGGGTGGGAATGTAGTCCTATTGGTGTGGGTAGGGAATGAATGTGAAAGCAGAGCTTAAAGCTCAAAGCAGGGGGGATATGATTCACAGATGAACAATATTGTCCGACAGACCACAAGCCTGTTGCAACCCTATGGATGTAATGTTAACATGGCTAAGAAGCATGAGGATGAGTGTCCCAGGCATGGGGAACCCATTACATTCTATATACGTTAGCGTTATTTCTTGCAAAAGAAAAGAGCTGCACTGTAGTCAAACTAAAGAGTAAAGATTGGAGGAATTTGGGGTGGGATTTGAAAGGGGTGTGCCCTTGTTTCCAGCATATTTGGCCAAGACGTTTAACAAATTGTCCCCAGATGTGTACTGATGTTAGATCACGTCTGACTGAATGTCAGCTTGATTGATTTGCATATCCTTTCAATTGTTCCTTCAGAAATATTGGACTTTTTCCTCCAAATCCATCAAAATATCAATATGTAAATCCTTAGGATGTGAAATTAGGAAATATCTGAATATACTTTCCACACTGCACACACCGAACAGATTGAGAGATAGCTATATAGATGAATATAAGCCTTAGCAGCAGTCCAAAGCTGTCTGAAGTGTATGTGAAGTACTCTCCACGCAGGTTCAGTCATTGTGGATGCGGCTGGGCAGAAGCTGGAGGAGGGGGTACGGCTCTCCCCAGCTGGGTTTCTGGCTTTGTGTGGAATTGCCTTAGACAAGTCCAAAGCTCTAGCTAATCTCTTACCCCCTGCCCTGCCAGCCACTCCCAAACCCTCGAACACGTCCGCCTCAGCGGGGCAGCGCTAGCCGGCATCTATTTCTAATCCCCTCTTTATCTGAATCTTCCCCACGCGGCCTTGTATTATTGAATTATGCCAGGAGACCTTGTAGTATTAGTGGGGAGGACACGCAGTTGGCATATCTGTATATCTCCAGTATTTTACTTAGGTTAGAAGTCTTAGATTCAGGTCAGGATCTGAGAGATTCCGTTATTTTATTACTGAACCTGCATGCCCCTATCAGATCAGTTCACTGGAATATGCAGTCCATATTAATACTATTCTGATAAAGCAAAGATATTTGATGAAAGTAAGGTGTGGCACCATGCTCAGGAGGTAGTGTCGCAGTCACACAGCTACAGAGACCTGGAGGTTGTGGGTTCGATTCCCGCTCCGGGTGACTGTCTGTGACAAGATTAGTGTGTTCTCCCTGTGTCTGCGTGGGTTTCCTCCGGGTGACTATCTGTGAGGAGTGTGGTGTGGTCTCCCTGTGTCTGCGTGGGTTTCCTCCGGGTGACTGTCTGTGAGGAGTGTGGTGTGTTCTCCCTGTGTCTGCGTGGGTTTCCTCCGGGTGACTGTCTGTGAGGAGTGTGGTGTGGTCTCCCTGTGTCTGCGTGGGTTTCCTCCGGGTGGCTGTCTGTGAGGAGTGTGGTGTGGTCTCCCTGTGTCTGCGTGGGTTTTCTCCGGGTGACTGTCTGTGAGGAGTGTGGTGTGTTCTCTCTGTGTCTGCGTGGGCTTCCTCCGGGTGACTGTCTGTGAGGAGTGTGGTGTGTTCTCTCTGTGTCTGCGTGGGCTTCCTCCGGGTGACTGTCTGTGAGGAGTGTGGTGTGTGCTCCCTGTGTCTGGGTGGGTTTCCTCCGGGTGACTGTCTGTGAGGAGTGTGGTGTGTGCTCCCTGTGTCTGCATGGGTTTCCTCCGGGTGCTGCGGTTTCCTCACACAGTCCAAAAACACACGTTGGTAGGTGGATTGCCGACTCCAAAGTGTCCATAGATGTAAGTGAATGTGTGCGTACGTGTGTTGCCCTGTGAACGACTGTCGATAAAGTATATAAGAACACTATAGACCCATAAAAATTAATAGCATAATTCAATCACACAACTTTAACAAGCAATTCACTTTTAATGGAAATTCAGTTAAATGTTCAGATATTGGAATAGAATATAAAATATATTTAAATATAGTAAATAATTAAATAAAATACAAAAAAAATGTACTTAAAAAAAATGCGGCGTGGCGACGAAGCTTACAGCAGACTTTGGGCGTTAAACTGCTGGATGTCCAAGTGGTGTTCCGAAAATCAAGTGGGCTTTATAGACAATTGGTTACGTTTTGAGGGCAAGCCTGGTCTTATAGGTAGGGATGGTATCCACCCCACGCGGGAGGGTGCTGCCTTACTTTCTTGCAGTATAGAACATAGTCTTTTAGTTAGTCAGCAGAGTAGTGTAGATAGCTGCTGACAATCCAGAGCCGGGACCAGGCCGCAGACAGACAGGCTAAACCGACCGTCTGCGAACTGTCTTGAGGCGTCACCCAGGTTCAACTGTATTGAGACTGTGTCTTTCCCCCGAACTAAATGTAAAAGTAGAAAAACAAAATCAGCCTGTTTCAGCAACCTAATCAATATTAAATCATACACAACACCTAGCAGCAACACCTCAGAACTAAAATTTGGGTTACTCAACATAAGATCGCTAAACTCAAAAGCACTCATCGTAAATGATATTATAAGTGATCATAAATTCAATGTTTTCTGTCTCACGGAAACGTGGGTTAAACCAAATGAATATTTAGCACTAAATGAAGCCACCCCCCTAGGCTATAATTATGCACATAGCCCAAGAATATCAGGCAAAGGAGGTGGAGTATGTGTAATTTACCAAAATACCCTAGAAATTAATATTAAACAATGTGACACCTTTTCTTCTTTTGAGGTTCTCTCCACTATTATTACAAATCCGGTCACAAAAAAGGACGCATTTTTATTATGCAACATTTACAGACCACCAGGGCCTTACTTAGAATTTCTGAAAGAATTCAGCGATTTTGCTACAAACCTAGCGGTGTGCAATCATAAAGTTATAATTGTAGGAGATTTCAATATCCATTTCGAGAAGGAAAGTGACCCACTAAAAAAGGCATTTACCTCAATCTTAGACTCTATTGGTATTACTCAAAATGTAACAGGGCCTACACACTACTGCAGCCACACTTTAGACTTAGTTCTGACACTAGGTCTTAACATTGACAAAATTAATATCTTACCGCAATCCTCAGCAATCTCCGATCATTACTTAATTTCATATGAGCTACGTTTTATCCATAATCTATGTAAGAACCCTCGCTATTCTACAAGGCGTATAATAAAACCATCTACCGCCCTACAATTTATAGAAAACCTACCAGAACTATCGACCCCAGTTCCAACTCCATCAGACCCAATGGACCTAGATGTACTAACTGACTACCTAGAAAATACCTGTCGATCTACTTTAGAAAAGGTAGCACCACTTAAACATAAAAGTATAAGACAGAAAAAGCTCGCACCATGGTATAACGATAAGACCCGTACTTTAAAATAAACATTACGAAAACTAGAGCGGAAATGGCGATCAACCAAGCTTGAAGTGTTTCATTCTGCCTGGAAGGACAGCCTTATAGAGTATAGAAATGCCCTCACTAAAGCTCGCTCAGCATATCTGGCCTCGCTGATCTCCAATAATAAAAATAATCCGAGAGCACTGTTTAGTGTGTTTTCTAGAATTACAAAAAATCAAGCAGGTTCTGAACAACTAATTCCAGCAACTCTCACCAGTAAAGATTTTATGGACTTTTTTAATAATAAAATTGAGAATATTAGACAACAAACTCTAGCCACAGGATCAAATCCATCCTGGCTGCCACCTGATGTGAATGAAATAAAACATAATATAACTGTAAAAGAAAGACTTGAAACCTTTTACCCACTCCCACAATTAGAACTAGAGAAGATTATCACCTCCGCAAACTGTACAACTTGCACACTTGACGCAATTCCCACAAAGTTGCTCAAAGAAGTACTACCAGCTATTATTGATCCTCTTTTAACTATAGTAAACTCATCGCTTAGTCTGGGCCATGTACCCAAAGCTTTTAAACTAGCAGTTATTAAACCTATGATCAAGAAACCAAATCTTGATGCTAGTACACTGTCTAATTACAGGCCTATTTCTAATTTGCCATTTCTGTCTAAGATCTTAGAAAGAGCTGTGGCCCAACAACTTAGTTCATATCTACATAAGAATCATATATATGAAAAATTCCAATCTGGATTCAGGCAACATCATAGTACAGAGACAGCTCTAGTCAAGATAACAAATGATCTTCTTCTTGCCTCTGATCAAGGCCACGTATCCCTGTTGGTGCTTCTTGACCTAAGCGCAGCCTTCGATACAATAGACCACAATATTCTCATAGAAAGGTTAGAAAACATGGTTGGAATCACAGGGACAGCCCTATTATGGTTCAAATCTTACTTAACGGAACGTTATCAATTCGTAAAAGTAAACAATCTAAATTCAAATTATTCTAAAGTAAGATTTGGAATTCCACAAGGCTCTATTTTAGGACCATTATTATTTACATTATACATGTTACCGCTAGGCACAGTTATAAGAAACCATGACATTAACTTTCACTGTTACGCAGACGACACACAATTGTATATTTCAGCCAAGCCCGATGACAAACACAGATTAAAGAAAATAGAGGACTGTGTAAAAGACGTGAAAGGCTGGATGTTGCGTAACTTCCTCCTTCTAAACAGCAACAAAACAGAGGTCCTGCTTTTGGGTCCAAAAGTGACAAGAAATAAATTATCAGATTTAATTTTAGATCTAGCTAACTTTCCAGTTAAACCTGGTTCAGCAGCAAAAAATCTTGGTGTCATAATTGACCCGGATTTATCATTTGATCAACACATAGGTAGTATCACTAGGACAGCTTTTTTACATCTTCGCAATATTGCTAAGATTAGAAATGCCTTATCCCTCCAGGACGCAGAAACATTAGTACATGCCTTTATTACTTCAAGGCTTGACTACTGTAACGCACTACTGTCAGGATGCACCAGCAGCAATTTAAGAAAACTTCAACTAGTTCAAAATGCTGCAGCTAGGGTCCTCACTAAAACTAGAAAATTTGAACATATCAGCCCAGTTTTATCATCACTTCATTGGCTGCCTGTTAAATTCCGCATTGACTACAAAATTTTGTTATTAACATATAAAGCTCTACATGGGCTTGCTCCTGAATATCTTCAAGATACAATTTCCTATTATGAGCCTCCACGTTCACTCAGATCACAGAATACTGGATTTTTAAATGTTCCCAGAATTCAGAAGGCCTCAGCTGGGGGAAGAGCCTTTTCTTATAAAGCCCCCCAACTCTGGAATGATCTTCCAAAAAATGTTCGGGACTCAGACACAGTCGCAATCTTTAAATGTAGGCTAAAAACTCATTTGTTTAGTTTATCATTTGGTAGCTAATGCTCCCCCATAGATAAAGGCGGCAGATCCGGGGGGTCCATGGACACAGGGAATTATAGTATACTGAGACGCTGGTGCTGTCGTCCCGCCGCTTCTCGCGATCACTCAGGTTTGTTGACGGTGGAGCGGAGGGATGCCAGTGTTTCAGGATGCTCCCGTGTCTGTGTGTCCTTCTGGTTCTCTCCTTTTAGTTAATGCTGTCATAGTCAGATCTGCCGGAGTCATTAGCCACACTCTGGAAATTTTCATATTTTCTACTTTACAAACACAAAACAGTTCAAAACTAATTCCATCCCTTTACATCTTTCCGAGTAAACGACTGCCCACCTGTCTGTCTGGACACTGATGGATGACTGTCGAGATCCTCCTCCACGCTTCAGACCAGCTGCCCACGCTCCAGCAACCACCAAGTGCCTTGAAGCTGTCCCTACACTGAAGTTCTCATGGACTACTAACTATCATCACCAGTAGATTGACCAGAGGAGGATGGGTCACCCCTTGTGAGCCTTGGTTCCTCCCAAGGTTTCTTCCTCAGCTGGGGGAGTTTTTCCTTGCCACTGTCGCCCCTGGCTTGCTCACTTGAGGGTTTTACATTTGTCTTTACATTTCATGTCAAATCTTGTCTTACTGGAATTCTGTGAAGCTGCTTTGTGACAACATCAGTTGTGAAAAGCGCTATATAAATAAATTTGATTTGATTAAAAAAAATCCTCATGGTGTCTCCAGAGAAAACCACTGAGTAGAATAGACAGAGTGGCAAGAACATAAACAAACATGCCAGTAAACTAAAGCTAAAATTATCTAATCATTACTAATCATTAATCATTACTCTCATCTTGAGCTGGTGGCTATAAATTAACAGCTGCTACCATAAAGATCAAGCCGTAATTACACAGTAAAAATAAAACACTAAAAATGTAATTACAAAATCACAGCCAAAAACAAAGCCCACTATTCCTGGTGCATGCAATTGTTTTTACTTCACAATTACTCCAGAGCAAGTAACAAGTAAAAAATAAAAAACAGTCCACTAAGCACACTTCCACAGAACTGAAGGTCCAAAGAAGTCAAATAAGTAAAACAAAATGAACAGTTTTTCCCCTTCATCCTTAAAACAAGTGGTTTTTACTGTCCGCCAATTGCTCTTTGTAGAGAGCCATTTAGAAGACGCCATTTTATTTTTTGGACATGAAACAGTAGCCAACCCTTAAAAAAGGAACACTAGCTACATTTTTATTTATTTAATTATTTATTTTGGCTCCTGGTCTTCCTACTCACCTCCCAAAGTAAATAAATAGTGTAGTACCTGCAGTGCTGAGTCCAGAGTAGCAAAGACAAAGATTCTATTCTGCCCACTACAGGACAGTGAAGCATCACAATGACTTTAAAGCTGTACTTTAAGAGTAAAAATACTACCTAGTGTGACTTTGTAGCAATTTGCTAGGCTGCTTTTGACAAGCACATGTTCACAATTTAAACGACTGCTGAGTGATGTCACTGTTGTCCTGGAAATTGTTTTAAAATCCCGTGATTGGACCACAAGAAACAAAATGAGATCATGCAGAATTTAGACGGATTGTGAGGAGAGTCCCCCCCACCTCTGATGTTTGGTTGTTTGTCTGTAATAAATTGCATTTAGGCTTGGACTCAGACCAGAGACCACCTATTGAGTACCAGCTCGAAGAGGGTGCACTGAGCCTGCCTCAGCTCAACTACAAGCCTTGATACACTTAGCTGGTAGAATAAAGTACATCCATTAACACAGGAGCACATTGAAAAGGTTGTTTTTTATTATTATTATTTATTTTGGCTGGATTATAGGGATATAACTCATGCTGTGAAAATTCAGACTTGCTACATTGATACTCCTCTGCTTTATCTATGGCTCTCTTGTTGATTCTCCTAATTCTTTGCCTTTTTTAGATTAAAAAAATACATAATAATACAGCAAGGACCATTGAGCCCACACCATATGATAATATGATACACTGGTCTCGACAGAACGCAGACTGCAGAAATGTTGGCTAAATCTTTTCATATTTTAAGAGAGATCTTCCATTTAGGGCGTTTTCACATGAACTTTGCTTCCCTCCTATGCTTCCCAAGAGAGTTTGGAAGGGTTTCACAATGCTTAATCTGATCTGTTTCAAGGCATGGCTAGAAAGATACACATTGGTAATGTGCACAGCTCAACATTTTGGGCTAGAAAAAAAATATATTTCTTTGCTTTCACTTGTTATTCCTTTATAGTAAATTCCCATGAATGCATTTACATAAGACGATGGGACAAAATGGGTGAAAATTGTATGAAATGTGCTTGCATAATTAGAGTTTATAAAGCGAGGCGCTGGGCAGAATGACAGAAATATGTTGCAGATGAAGCTTATCACAATCCATGGAGGTGATGATTTGTAAATAATGTGATCAGCGCACAATCCATGGAGCAAATGCATCTTATGCAACTTCATAGACTGCGAGGGAATATGGGGAAACGAGATCTCCATAAATGCACTACAGATGTTATTCATCTCCAGCATTTCTTACACATTTTTCCATATACTTTAATGCAAACCAGTGGTGAACAGTGACTGTTAGAGTTAGGTCTTGTATTTAAGCTATAAATGTCAAAAATGGATTGAAAACTGGGACAAGAAAAAAAAAACCACTTCAAATATAAAGACTATTACCTCCATGGGATTCCAAAGCAGGGATAACAGTAATTCAACTTTAATTTAATATTATTATTATTATTGTTTCTAGATTAAAAACAAAAAATCTGTCTGTTTAAAGTTTGTAAGAGACATAAATTAAGTCCCTTGTATGTAGCAATTTTACAATGTGTTGAGACCCAAGTTGCCACCATATTGTTCTATATCTAATAACCAACTAAAAACTACTTAGAAAACTGCCAATGTTTACAAACAGAGGTTTTTCTAAAGGCTTAAGCATATGTTCTGTCATTGCATCATTGGTCTCAATCACTTTCTAATCATGGCCTAACAAGTGGAATGTTAGCTTGGCTGCATATATCTAGATACCTCAAAGAAAAAACTCTATTCGGACAATATTCCATTTCCTGACTTTAAAAGAAATGCATTACTGTATTACACAACAATGGGCTAGAGACACATTTTTCAAGACATGACAAGAGAGAAACATTTACTTCTCACAGTTCATTAGGTGTACTCTTAAGGCCTAGGAGGGTTCCACAATAGAATAAACCCCTACCTCATGCTTCCCCACATCAGCAGTGCAGTTATTTCCACTGCCTGCCGCCAAAAAACATTTGGTCAGAAACTGACCATTGATGTGGGGCTATAGGATATAGCTAACACAAATTGTGCATCGACCGATTGGCTGCAGTAAAAGTATATGAGCAGCATATATGTTTCAGATAAAACTGCCAGTGAAAGTATAGATGTGACGTCCATATACAAGCCAAAAAATTAACATTAATGAAAAAAGATTACAAAAATATGATATTATTCTGTGCAGTAGTTAGACATGACATGCCAAAATACCACACGGCTGTAAGAGACTCGCTGGACCATGTGAACAAAGTACATCCCGACCAACCTTATACTCCAGACTGTCTGCTCTCAACAAAATGAGCTCAGGCTGAACAAAATGGAAAAGGTTTGACAGTATAAAGCAGACCCGGCCAGGGTTGCCAAGAGAACGTGGGCTTCGAAATAATAGTCTGCAAACCTTTATAATTATTAATGAACATGAAAAGTGTAGATTACCCTAGCAGCAGGGAGTTATTTGAACTTGTCATGAGGGGGGTAGGGTAAAAAAAATCGCTCCAAAAGTGATTAAATTCAGTTGAATTTCAAAGGCTGTTGATGGGATTCTTCATTTATTTACGCTGTCCTATATCAGCGTTTGCTTTCTTTTGCAATTAAGTGCCCTGCGTGAAGCGACAGCGCTGAACGCCCTGAGTGATGTTTAAAAGAGAGACAAAGAGAGAAAGAGAGAGGGAGGGAGGGACCGCAATGCATTTCACCTTGGCGCACTGTAACCCTTATCTCTTACACTACTTCTGTGTACTTTTATGAGGCTAATGCCGGTAAGATCCAGCATACGGGCAAAACACTTTGAAGGTAATACCCAAATGTGCTGACGCCCTCCCCTGTGTATCCCCCACATGCTTGCACTCATCCCCCGGCCTGTCAGGCGGCGAGCCGGAGAGACACTTTTACAAAGAGAATTGCAGAACAGCCTCTGCATTACCAAACAAGTGCACAGTACTCGGCATTCCCTAACTTGCCACCCTCCCCAACAAGAAGCTCGAAGCGTATGCATTACGCACGCCTCTGCAACAACAGCCGTTCTCGGCCTCTGACTGGTCGGCCGCAGCTGAGAAAAGCCGGCGGCCATTGAAAGTGACAAAAAGCCAATGGTGAAATCAGTTGTTCAAATCTGGTTAGAAAGGTCCAGGGTGGAGATTAAACAGAGTGGAGGGTTCTGACAACAAGATCCAAACAAGGCACTGAAGGGATTTCCAATTGGTTTGTCATTGATTATGAGACCCATTAAGTGTTATCTCGTTGAAAGAATCAGTGGCCGGGGCAGGCCTGCTCTTTTCTGCTAATAGAACTTCTATTATTCTCCAAGACTCTGCCAAGTAATTGCAGTCTTCTCCCTTGCTATTAGTGAGATGTTAAATGCATTACATTTCATTAAGACTGCGTTTACTTTAGAACCTGCATTGCTACACGGTAAGTGAGAACAGCGAGAGCAATTGTCTGTCACGTCTACCTGAGCCTATCAGCAGAGCATTTAAGAGGTCAATTAGCTCCTGACTTGGCCAATCCAATTAGCCGTCCATCACTTTTTCCACCTCTGCCAGTCATTTCGTCCTTTTAGGTGACACTAACATTATAGGCGTTGGGCTAAAAGTCCCAAAATTGCAAGCTGCTCTCTCGCATATTTCCGCCGTTATTTCTTCCACATGTTCCACAACTCATGCCATCCAGAGTTGGCCAAGAGCGCTAAACGGGTAAAGGCCTAGTCTTTCTTCTCCCAGACAGATCCATCTTGCTCAATCAGCATCCACCACAATGGAAAGCGGCATGGATTTGCCTCCTGGTGTTGGCCTCTTCCAAACACATCAGCTGAAGTCCCGGAGTCCAACTTCAAGTCCACACTAGTTCATCAAAGTTTCAGTCCTTCGCGGTTGAGCTGCAGTCACTGAGGAGAGGATGCAGCTCTGTGGGTAGCAGGCCTTTATGTACTAACATGAAAGGAGTCCACTGAGTCGATAAGGACGCTACACTGAGGATTTTATAGGCACATCCTAGGGACTCCCATATTAATGTTAGCCTATCAGATTTTAGATACTTTACGATACACTTCAAATACAGTTCTTGGGGTTGAATTAAGTTTATCTACCCCATTCAAATTCCACCCAATGAAATACAGATTGAACTTGAACGTGATAGATAAACTTATTTCCACCCACCGACTTGAAACACATTCACCAATTCATCTTTACGCTGTTTTTTATTATTATTCTTTATTTATTTTTCCTTCCCCACTCCTGCCCCCGCCTGCCCGGCCAGAACAGAGCTACTGAACAATCTCCTTTTTTATCCTCCACAGATTAAAGTCTGTCTGCATGCTCAAAGACATAAAACACAATGTGTTACGTGTGTATAAATAAGGTTTAGTGCCTGAATGTGTATTCGTGCAGCGGGTGTGGGGTCAGATAGACCCATAAATATGGCTCCGGAGGGAGAGCTCACACACTCTCAGTTGTGCCTTCAATTGCTGAGGCTCCATCAACAGAATAACCAAGAGTTCCCAGAGGTGCACTAAAGCCCATCCGCCAAAACCTCTCCAGCGCTGGACGATGCACTGCAACACTATGTTCCGGTGGAGGGCTGGTTTGTCTAGTTCCAGGCTAACTCTGAGCCTTCGGGGAGCTAGCAGGTGAGAATCTGGCCTTAGCTCGTCTCCCTCTCTCTCTCTCTCTGACACCACATAGATGATTGAATCTGATGTGTGTGTTCAGGGAGTTCACGGCCATGTTCAGCATGCATGTCAATTTGGATCAGGAGCAATTCATCAAAGAGGAATTGCTGTAGGCTCTTACTCTTGACGCTGACATTGATGAATAAGGCATTATCGTGGGAGCAAAAATACTTTTCCTGCAAAAGGTCTAACCTAATCAGGCTGAACAGTGCAGGCCAGTTTGCCTCCAAGTCTCTTGAAGCTCTGGCCTGGAACCACTGAAACTGGCAGGCTAGTTATTATGTACCATTACAACAGTTGCTTTCAAACCACAATGCTACAAGACCAGCCACTAAGACAAAAAAATATGCTCTGATGCCTGCAGCACTGTGCTGGCAATTCCTGTTTACGAGTGGTTTTTAACTTTCTGTGCAACTACTCTCTTTAAAATAAAAGGTGCCAAAAAGCGTTGACACAGAAGAACCATTTTACTTTCCGAATATTTTACACAGCTTGTTCCAGTGTCAGTTCTTGCAACTGATTTAGTGGTAGTCTTTTGGCTAAAACGTGCCTCATGTTAATCGTTTAATTGTTCATTTTAGTTGAAAACGTTTTAGTTTAGTTTAAGAAATTAATTCTGTTTAAAAAAAGTGCCAAATTTTAGTCTTATTTTTATTTCTATTTTAAATGGAGTGTGTATTGAGTAGAAAAGTTAGAGGTGAAAGCTTGAGACCGGAGGGACACGGGTTCAATTCCCAAAACGGGCAGGAAACAGTCTCCCACTAAAGTGCCCTTAAGGCACCTAACACCCAAATTGCTTCCCAGGCCATGGTGGTTGGCAACACACTGCTCCGGATGAGGGTGTGTTCACTGCCCCTAGTGTGTGAATTGTTCACTACCACGGATGGGTTAAATGCGGAAAAGCTATTTCCTTATGGGGATTAATAAAGTGACTCATTCTTCTGCTTCTTTTATTTAAAAACACATTCATATATAAAATTATGGAAGGAATCTGACCATTTTTTTTATATACATTTATGCATTTATTTAACATTAACATTTAAGGTCAGCCATGGTCTAATGGTCAAGACAGGGATTTTGCTGCAGTATTTTTTACAAAAAAAAAAGATGCATGTAGTAATATTATGCACTGTTTCATTAAATTACATTCAGCACTCTTAATTCTATATATGCAGCTATAAAAGTGCTTTACCAGTAACATCCTGGAAACCCAAGGAACCAATCCTGTCAACTTTTCTGGTGGAGCTTTCAAGGTGCAGGCAATGGCAGACAGGGACGAATTTCATATTCATACATCCACGCATACTGTATGAAAAAGAAAGTATAATCATAACTTAACCACTTTAAAAGGCATTAGTTGACTTAATTTAACACTTAATTCTGATGAACAGAGCTGAGATTTTAGGGATTTACGCATTTAATTGATGACCAGATGCGGACTTAACTTTCAAGCAGCATTTGCATTATGTGAAGGATGTTCAAACCATTAAAAACATTCCACATTCTTACCAGCTTTTTCAGACATGATTCCTTGGGGGATCAAATGTGGTTTCTTTTATGGCATTGCTCAAAAGAACCCTTGTGGCATGTTTAGTAGTCAGTTATTCCAGTATTCAAATTCTGGAACCACTTGGGGTACTGACTGCCTTTAATTACGGCCTAAAAATTCTGTAAAATGCAGATTGTATATTTTAACAAGACAGGAAAGGGATAGTGGTATTTGTTAACAAATGATGTCCGGTCCTGAAACTGAATTTCTAGGTTTCTGACAAACTAGAAAGATGGCACTGTATTCACTGTGGAGATAATATATGGTGAAGTTACTAAGATATTAAAATTTAATCATTAGAATGTGCACAACCCCTACATTTGAAACAATGTGACTCATCTGGAAAAGGACACAGCACCATTACAGGATGTGGAGTTAAACTAGTAGAACACTATCTTACTAAACAATGAATAGTGAATTGAAATCAAGTAGTATACTCATTCATTCACTATCTGTAAGCGCTTATCCAGTTCAGGGATTGGATTGGGCGCAAGGCGGGAATACACCCTGGAGGGGGGGGGGGCAGTCCTTCACAAGGCAAGTAGTATATTATCACAAATTAAATTAAACCAAATGCAAATTCAGCATCTGCATTTAAGTTTATGAAATGCAAAATCAAATGGAGGGACAAAGTAATCCACTGAATTGAAGAAGAAAAAAAAACTAAATTGTGGATACATTTTATTTAAGTAACAATTATTGAATCTAAAGCAATGATTAAAAGAAACACGTGTACGGAATAAATCTAGTCAGTCTTTTACATTTGTTTCTACAAGTAGACGAATGCTAATATTCTCATAATTGAAATATATTGGATCTTATTAATACTGAGGGCATGTTTCAAAGATGCTGAGGCACTGAGCTGATAGAAGAAATGCACACAGCATTTTTCATTTGTGATTATGTGGTTATACATCAAATTAGGACCCATTTAAATTAATTACTCACATTAAGGGGTATTTACACCCTCATAATGAAGATTACCACAACAGAGTCTCAAGTGCATTCTTCAATATGCAGCAAACATTTAAGATCTTTTCTATATCATCTTACGTATTAGCAACGATGGTAAATAATTAACTGCAATTAATCGTCATTTTCAGTAGCTCATTGTGATTAATCTGTTATTTAATTCTTTTTGCTCATATTTAAGCCTCAAGTATAGCCTTTCCAGTTTATAGTAATTGCATTTACATTACAGAGATAAGAGCGGCAAAACGGATATATTACTGTCAGAGATTCAACTCGCCTCATGTTGTAGCAGAATGTAGAGCCTTTCCTTACAGAAAACACACCAGCCAACCAGGGACACGGCTCCCTTTGATTTGGTTTAGAACGGCTGTTAAAAGGTGTCTGGAGGCCTTTAACAGGAGCTTTTTCTTAGTTAGTCTGTTAGTTCTTACATTTTTGCGGAAAAAAGCTCACCACACCAAGTCTTTTAAACAGGAGATGTAGCCAGACTCAGAACAGAACATTTTCCACTTTGAAGGGCCCACGTTATTCCGCAAGTTAATAGTCGTGGACTCTTAAGGAAGTGTCTGACATTCTCAAACAACACAGCCCCATTGTGCCTCTGTCTAAATGGCCCTGTTCAGAATAACCATCTGTTTACTCCAAATGCGAGTTATCAAGAGTAAGGCACAGAAAAGCAGGTTTAGTTATGTTCACGTCTTTGTTCCTTTCTCCATTTCTCCACGACTGTTGTATTTGTTTTGCTCCCTTCAAATTCATCCTTGCAGTCTCACATGCAAAAGTCCTGCAGCCATTTTGAGTTCGCAGGAGCTCCTGATACTCAAAACAACATGCTAATGCACGCAAAAGTGCCCCCACCCCCTCCACATAGTACGTCCCCTTAAAGCATGTTATTTGCACTTTGCGTTTAGCCAATTAGGAGAGAGCAGGCTGCACTTTGCCTGGTTCTTGTTCGTGTGCACCTGGTTGTTTACTTAGATTCCAGCACATAGGAGAAAGGCAATCAGAGCCCTGCACTGCAGTGGAATACGGTGAGAGAGAGAAAAGCATAAACACAATTTTATAAAATTCCATTGTTAAACACTCTCAGTATAAAAACATTTCCATCAACATCCTGTGACCACTGATAGACTACAGACTATCGCCAACAGTACATCTACAATGTGGACCAAAGAGGTAGATGTGTCTAATAGAGTGGACATTTTGTTTAAAACTTTAGAAGTGCTGCTGTATCTGATCCACTTGCATCAGTGCAACACATGCTAACATGCTAACATAACATTAGGTGTCACTGAAGTGCTGAGAATGATCCACCTACCAATTCAAACTTTGTATTTCTAATTATTTCTAACATTGTTAGACCTATGCCGAACTGAATGTCTATCCTGATGCTGGCCTACATTATAGACTTCTTCTGATACAAAGGGCATTAATAGATAGTTTCTACTACTTTGGGGAGGGTTTAGGAAATATCGCCATGAAATACGAATGCTGTTCAGCCATAAAAACATTGGCGAGGTCAGGAAGTGGTATTGGACAAAAAGTTCAGCACCAGAAAGTCAACACCAAACATATTGGATGGTGCTTGGATGGTGGTGGTGGTTGTGGTGGGGGGGATTTTTCAGCTTTCTGTAAATTGATTCAGATCTTGATCTCCTGGAGAGGTGTTAATAAACAACCTGGTGTCACACCTGAAGTGTGTAATACACATGTTTTTCAGCCTGGACAAATGTGTTGGCACCACATTTTTGTGCCAGTAAAGCGTGAAATGCACATGCTGCTGGTGAACCGACCCAGATTATACAGGGGTTACGGTTAGGGTTTGGTTTACGTGAAGGTTAAGGACTTGCGCTGAAAAAATGACAAAAATACACATGACTCTACAACAGCTCTAAATGCAACCCTTAGTCTTTTTCTGATCATAATAAACGTGGCTTAAAGAAACGCAAACTTGATTTACACGTGAATATAGAACACAGACATATTAGAATTTGAATAATGGATTTGAAGTAGTAACGTTGATTGGCAGGTGTCTTAATGACATTTAAGATTTCTACTGGGCTTTTTCATATGGGATTCAGTGATGTGAAATTAAAAAGCTCTTCCCCCTAGAATTTTGGATAAGAACACTCCATTTTAATTTTTCACAATGAAATGATTAAAAGGCGACAGTAACGAGAGCAATTCTAACTTGCATCTATTTTTATAGCCTTGTCATGATTCATTGATTCATTCTCAAAGCAAAAGGAGACTGAGGACTTGTCGCGAATTTTAACCTGAGTGAGAAAATGAGCTACATTCATCTTCCCCGGGCACTGTATTTCTCAGAGCACAGTTCGCTGAGTCAAGAAGGCGAAGGGCTGATCATTTATTGTGTAAAGAGAGCGCCCCTTGGTGGTCATCTGTGGTATTTTTGCTGGAAAACGGTCGCGAGGCCAAAAAGGGCTAAAATGAAAACAAAGTTCGATGCTAATCTCACAGCCTTAGCTTCTACATTTTGCCGAGACTGTAATAATTTTGGGTCAGCCAGGCATGGCTGGTCTGATTGAAGAGGATAAAAGAACGCGCCCCTGAAATGTAGCCTAAGTAAACACAGGATATTAGTTCTGAAAGCATACAGGGGAGAAAAATGTAGGCAGAAGTTCTGGACCATGTTCCAGCCACATAAAAGTAGCAAAGAAGCATCATTAAATGTGCTCCAAAATGTATAAATCATATGGGAAAATCTATTCTTAATCTTTATTACATAAATTCTCCTGATGAAACCATTCTGTTCACCAGCCATTCAACCTTAGCCTTTTTTTTTTTTTTTTTGCTGGTGGTAAATATTCCATGGTTAGAGAATTCAATATTATGCTATGACCTAGAGGAATAAATAATCCTAGCATAGCCATAATATTAGCCATTTATATACTGCCAATGTGTTTCAGTGTTCGCTTTGAACTCATGAAATTATATACAGTAAAATTTATTTAAAGGGAATTCTCATCACTTCAGAGGTGGTAATGGTGGAAAGAAATCAAAGGGTTTGGTGTGTTCGCCCTGTGTCTGTGTGGGTGTCCTCCAGGTGCTCCGGTTTCCTCCCACGGTCCAAAAACACATGTTGTTAGGTGGATTGGCAAAACAAAAAGTGTGAGTGAATGTGTGTGTGTGTTGCCCTGTGAAAGACAGGCACCCCCTCCAGGGTGTGTTCCCACCTTGTGCCCAATGATTCCAGGTAGGCTCTGGACCCACTGTGACCCTGAACTGGATAAGCGCTTACAGAGAATGAATGAATGTTCAGGGTGGGGGGTGGGGGTCCCGGAGCCTAACTAGAATGACTGGGTGCAAGGCACAAACACTCCCTGGACAGGGTGCCAATCCAAAACAGGGCTTCACACACTACCACACACAGTCACTGTCATATTTCTGTAACCAATCCACGTACCAACATGTTTAAGAACTGTGGGTAGAAACTGGAACACCCGGAAGAAACCCACATAGACACTGAGAGAACACACCTCCTCACAGACAGTGACCTGAGGCAGGGACTGAACCCATAAACCCAGGATCTGGAACTGTGAGACAGCAACACTAATAGGGCCATCGTGCCACACTGATCCCAATGTTGTGTATGAAAATGGTTCCATAACTAGCTCAAGAAATAGTTGGATCCAACATGGGTAGGGTCTAGTATTAGTGCCACAGTGGGGAAGGAAATATAAAACATTTTTAAAAATGTAAAAAAAAGACATACTCCAGTCATCTACCATATTTTATGACCTATATTACATACAATATGAAACCCTCAGAACATGTAGATTCACTGCTCAGTTTGGAAAGCAATAAGTGTTCAATTTACAATGTAGACATCACAAAAACTGGTGTTTATAATAGTCACTACAGCATAGCTGTGAGAACATTGCTTTGTAATTACTATCAAACCATTCTGAATATTTATTTATATGTTGGAATTATTCAGTAAAATAAAAAATTATGTTGCACTTATAATAGATATGAGTATGGTGTAAAATTGCCCAGGTATCATTGTAAAGAAGCTTGCTATGTGCCTCACAACAACTGCCCTGATTGTGCTTTAGTTATCCTGAGGTTTAATGACTGGAGGTTATGGGTGTAACTTTGCACCCAATTCTTGGGTCCTTGGGCATATGCAGTCACTCAAAAAGCGCTAGTTCTGAAAGGAAAACGTTCACGAATCATATCTCAGTTCATGTATTTTGACACTTTTTAGAAGAAAGTGTTCAGTTGAAATTAAAGCTGTGCAGTGTTTATCTTAATATTTTGTGACATAAAACAAGTGTTCATCTGTTGCCAGATTAAAGCAGATTTTAACTAATTATTATTCATAAATAAACGAAGCACAGAAGTTGTAGATTCAACACAAATGCAAATGTTACACAGCACAGAGCAGCTCCATGGGCACTACAGACCTGGATGAAATACCTACTCAGTTGTCATCAGGATGTGCCACACTGACCACACAATTACACACATTAGTCCTGTTTTTACACACTGAAGTTATCTGTAGCTGAAAATGTATTCATTGCATTTGTTATGAGTTTTATCAAGAAAAAAAGAACTGCAAAAGCATATGTATCGATCTGTTCTGTTTTTAGGGCTAATATTGTATCCACAACTAAACAAGGGTTTTGGTTTAGATGTTTTAAGGATGGTGATTTTGATGTTAGCAATTGTGTACTTAGCAAATTATTAGCATGTCATTTTAGCGTTGTCAGTGGAAAAATTCTAGAAATTTGAATTACATTTATGTTACACAAAAATGACGTTGTACACTTAATATTATGAAAAATAAGTTGTGCCCCAATCCTTTATTTGTTTTAAAGCTTTATTTTAATTATATGAAGCACATGACATACGCTATTTAAGTAAACACAGCATGCCACACTACTCTGCTAAGAGCACTTCAAAAAGCAAAGTGAAAAAGGTGACCACCCTTTGAGAGGCGGAGTCTCCGTAGGCCACTCCTGAAGCGAGACCTTGTTCCACACTGGCTGTGGTAATCTGTATTCACATGACACTGCACATCAGATGAAAGTGTTCTAATTAGCAATCTGGTCCTCCAATTTCTATTCATCGCACTGGCGCTCCATCGCTACCTACACCACACAAAATGTCTGCCAAACCCAAACCACAGGAATCTGTCTCAACAAGCCTAAGAGGACCCCTGTGGCGAACAAAGTGCGAAAACAAGTGTTTCCGTCTAATCAGATGCCCCCCGCCCCTCATGCACAACCCCAGCTTCTTCATAACAGACTGCTATACCCAGTCACAAACAGAACCAAGAGAAACGGCGGCAAATAGATGAAACATCACAAGTGTCTTTGAACAGGCGGAGTCCTGCTGAGGAGGCTTTGCCAGTGCCTGGAGCTTTGTTGGGTGAAGGAATTTGGGGGGGGGGAGAGAAGAGAAAAAAAAAAAGAAGAACCCACACCTCTCAGAGAAGCCTGTCAAACACTGGATTTGTAAAGGGCTTTCAGGAGCCATCGCCCCCACAGAGCTCTGACATATTTCAGGCGAGCCGAGATGAAGTGAGCCCCTCCAGAATCTCGCAGTGGGGAATGTTAGGGCACGCTGAATCCGAGCAAGGACATACATTTAAAGGTGAACTGTGAGTATGTCACCTCTACCCTGGCTGCACAAGAATTGTCTAGTCAGGAAAATTCTGGTGATTTTGTGTGGTATATTCTCCACGTGAGCAATAAGACATCGTTTATGTTGCAAAAGAAAAGATCTGCCTGGACACACTAAAGCCCAAACTCAACCTGTAGCTGACTGAAACTTGTCTCAAACTAGCCTAAGTGCTAAGTCTGTGGTAGAAAGTGGTAGCTGAATGCGAATTTTAATGCTGCATTCCATTCATCTCATAATTGGGATGTTGAAGCAGGGAATGAGGTCACACATTTGACCACATTCCAGTCAAACATTCAGAAAATGTTAGGAGAGTCAGCACTGTTAGCACATGGTTGACATGTGGGCAGCCATTTTGGATTCTGAACTTGAGGCTGTTGAGGCTCACCTAACATTCAGAGTAGGAAATCAGTTTTGTGGAGGCATTCCTGTTGAAGTTTCCTACTTGGAAGATGGAAGATCTGACACCAGAGTTCACATGAAACGGATTATTAAAATCTGACGTATCCCTGCTCATAAATTATTGCAGATATTTCAGATAGACACATTTTGGCTCTTACACCTGAGTTACGGCATGGAAACCTACAGGTTGTGTGCGCCAGACTTGGCCAAGATTTCCTCCACAACACACCTGATATCTGGCCCATAAAACCATGACTTGTGGCTGAGCTGAACCCAAGTTAACACCATAATTCAAGGCCAAATGTAAGTCATAAAAGAACTGAAGATGTGCCACATTTTGGGCCACATATTTATTGCAAACTGGGATGGGTTTAATTAAAGAAAATGTCATGCTGGGAAAAACTATTGATCTGTAAAACAAGTGTTTATCAGCAGTTTATTGTAGAAACACTGATTGTACCTGGCAGAGAACAGCATCCACATTTTGTTATTCAACCCATACACTGCAATAAATGTATTCTAGCTGCTGCAGAAACACTTTTTTTTAGAAAAGCTGGAAAAGCAATGTAAGAGACAAACTGACATTTCAACAACCCAACACATCCCTCTCAAGGTGAGACAGCAAAAAAAGGTTACATTTCCATCCCCAATCTCACCTGAGGGCATGTTCACCCACACCACAAAGACAGAAAACGTTTGACTGTGAAAACTTACACTGGCATACACTAGCATTTAGGAGACTGGGTTTGAGACTATCACAAACCCAGAAAATAAATGTATATACACACACACACACACACATTACATACACATACACATGAATACACCCACCCACCTTTGGCTAGTAGACCACTAGAAACCCATTCTGCTCCTCCCAAGTCTTCCTTAAAAGTATTTAAAATTAAAAGGAATGTTAAACAGCCATCGGAATAATGACAAAAATATGGAATGGATGAAACAATGTTAAATTTTTTCCCCTCAACAAATTAATAAATGTTATGTTTAGACATTCGCTGGTGTTCAACAGTTTAGAACCACAGTTTGTAATCAGCATTCTGAACCATGTAAAATCATACTGGTTGCAGAAATTTGTGAAAATAATTTCAACCCTGTGCACAAGTACAAAGCAGTAAATAAAAAAGGGTTCATGGATCAAGATTTTTGGACAAGGCCATAGATTATTCTATGATTGCACAACATTCAGAATAAAGATTCTATTTATATATCGTTACAATATATAATTTAAACATAACTTATAGTACCCTATTCACTTCATAGGCCCATAAATACAATATACTATATTAAAACAATCTACAAAACAGGAAAAATAATATTCATTCATTCATTCATTATCTGTAACCCTTATCCAGTTCAGGGTCGTGGTGGGTCCAGAGCCTACCTGGAATCATTGGGCGCAAAGCAGGAATACACCCTGGAGGGGGCGCCAGTCCTTCACAGGGCAACACACACTCACACATTCACTCACACACACACCTACGGATACTTTTGAGTCACCATTCCACCTACTAACATGTTTTTGGACTGTGGGAGGAAACCAGAGCACCCGGAGGAAACCCACGCAGACACAGGGAGAACACACCACACTCCTCAGACAGTCAATCACCCGGAGGAAACCCACACAGACACAGGGAGAACACACCAACTCCTCACAGACAGTCACCCAGAACGGGACTCGAACCCACAACCCCCATGTCCCTGGAGCTGTGTGACTGTGACACTAACCTGCTGCGCCACAGTGCCGCCCCGGAAAAATAATATCATTTGAAAAATTATTTTAACTACTTTTTAAAGCAGTTTAGCTCTACCCAGCCCATGGCCCGCCTACTCGTGACTCCTGGCCTAGAGGGTCGCATATGGGGGCCTTTAAATTTAGTGAATACTAAAACAGTATGTTAAGACAATATAAGCAAACATTATTAACATAGCAAATTCTTATGCTGTTGAGCTGACTCACATAAAGCTGTTTTCATTTTAGCTAAAACTACTGTTCTACAACATTTTAATCAAATTTGTTTATATAGTGCCTTTTACAACAAAGCATCTTCACATAGTAGCAGAACAGAACATTTAAATCAAAGCCCAGTGCGAGCAAGCCGAAGACGACAATGGCAACTCCCTTGAGGCTGGAGGAAAAAACCTCGGGAAGAACCAAGACTCAAAGGGGATCCATCCGTCTCTGATCAAACTACAGATTGAAATTTAAATGATCACCAGTTACGTGTCATTATGCTACAGTACACTAATTGTAATAATGATAGTGGCATCAATCTGGGGGCATAACAACAGTGCATCAGATTGGAAGCATCCATCAGAGTGTTGCTAATCTCAGTCCCTTTCTACTTTAGTGTAGTTGATCATGGAGAGTGATCAGAGGCTGGTGGCAGTAGATGGAGGTGAGCAGCTGGTCTGGTCTGGGCCACCATTTTCTCAGAAAACAGTAAGGATAAGCAGTTAGTTTGCAGTAGAAAAGCAGATGTGAATATTTTCATTAGTGTAGTGACAGATCTGACTGTAACAGACTGGGAGGAGGGAAACCTTTTAATAGGTTAAGTTCTGGGGATTCTCTACTAGATTTTTTGATGCCTGCTTTATAGACCCACCAGCACATCTAAAAGTGATATTAGGTGATGTAAAAGACAACAACATTTAATTATTGAAAGAAAATACATTTATTTATTTTTTTTTTTGAAAATCAAAGGCAGAACAGTTGAACACAAGTGTAATAAGAGAATGTTTTTTTTATAAAATAGAAAAATAAAATCAGCTTATCTTTGGCTCAGGGCTACAGAGTACAGAAAAAGCCAGAGGAATTTAATATTTGCAGTGCATGCATCTTATATCTTTATATGCACTGTCAGCATGTACAGTGGTGTTAGATATGACTGTGTACCCCATGAATAAAGGAGTGTTTTAGTTAAAGGATTTGATATTTGACTTCCATTGTGATGCAGTTCAGATTTTAATAACACTGCTGACTTAAGGCCAAGATGCATTTTCTCTAACACTTTCTCCAACAGCAGCTTGAAAATTAAAGAGACTGAGAAACATTGCCAGTCACGGTTTGTTTTGTCTCAGAATATTTAAAAGGTTTACCAAAAGATTCATTCATTACAGACATACAAACAAATACATACATAAATATCTGCAATAGGCCTAAAAGTATTATATTTCTGTGCAACCTTGTTTGGTACATGCGTCTTCTTTCCTTCACAATTTTCAATCAGAAATAACGAATGTGTAGTGAACTAGCAAACAACACTATGAACAAAAGCCAGGCATCTAATACTATGCTACATCCCATCAGAAAACTATGTGGTCTTGTTTAAATATATGGTTAAAAACATCATGCATCAAAATATTTAAAAAGGTTCAATACAATATTTCACACTATTGCACTAATCAACTAAACAGGACTAATTATGTTCTTCATTTGTTAAATATACATTCTCTTATTGTTCACATTAAACAGCAATTAATACCAGGGATGAAATCACCCAGATTAGTAAATACTTAGTTAACTTAATTATATAATTAGTTACTCACCAGAAGGAGTTATCAGAGGCTTCTTTTCAGCTTCAAACAAAGGAACTTGGAACCCTGGAATGTTTGAAGTCTTGAAGCAAGACTGCAAATCAAATTAGCATCACATTCAATCATTCAGGTTTCATACTAGGCCCTACACTTTTTCACCTTGCAATAAAATGTTTTACTAAAATCAAATGGCACCAGAGTTTCAGGTAATTATTTATATGTATATGTTACGTGCAAAACCTAAGGCAGACAACTCAACCGTTGCTTTAACCATCTGGCCATATTGAGTCACACATACTCCTAATTACACAATTCAGCACCTGGACACTAGCGCAGTGTTGAATAACAATTTACATGCACACCAAGGAGTCTTGAATTGATATACAAAAACGTTAGTGAAATGCCTTAAAAGGGGGGTCAAGCAGTGTTTTTTTTTTTTTGTTTGTTTGTTTTTTTTTTTTAAAGAAATATTAAAATACAGCTTCAAAATCATTGCTTCACTTGTGTAATAGGGACAGTTGGCACTCCAGGTTCAGCACCGCAGAAACTGCACATTGTAACATTTAGAGGAGGGCAGGGCCTGTTTCAGACCGTTTTTTGGACACTGATTTTAAAATAAAACCTCTCAGACATGGCTTAACAAGGTTAGGTCTAAAGTTGGGTATTAGTTTGTTATGTACACGCCAAAACTAGAACTTTATATGTTAATCTAAAATAATATAGTATTTTTACACTTTTGTTTTTTTAAACAAACGTCTCCCTCCAACGTTAAACCGCCGTCACAACTCTCCAATTAAGGCTCTGTTCTCTGGTTGATATGGACTTTTATTTTGAAATCTAGTGACGTGTTTTCAGCAGAGAGGTGCAGATCTGTAAGTCATACACGGTGAAGAATCGACAGCGGCTGCATTTACAGATCGGCGAAACCTCGGCGTGTCTTTAAAACCTGCGCAGTTTCTTCTGCGGCACAAAACCAAATCTTCCTTGAAAGGAAGCGTTTGAAAAAGAGCCGACTGGCTAAGCTAACGACTTACATTTAAGCGATTTTAGTCTATCTGTGACCATTAGAAGGGCATAAATAAGTCTAAATTGAACTTAATGAAAGCGGTGTTTGCTATCAGTAGGTACAGTTGGCAGAAATCCTCTAAAAACCTCGTTAAAAACTGTTTTCGTGTGTGGTAATGGGAGGGTATGGGTAGCTGTAGCTAACGTTAGATTGTAAACACTGAGTGTGTTGTGTAAAGTTGAGAGTAAAGGGTTGTTTTATCATCTGTCAGCACCTAGATATTAGCACCAAGGGTTTGTAAATATCAGAGAAACGGGAACCGAGGTCCGTGTTGTTTTGGTGATCTCACAGAACGCGCTTAGTCTAATCACACGACTAAGAGCTAGATTCGTTAATTTTATATCGGCCTCGTTGTTGAAATGAGGTGCCATTTTAATTATAGCTAGCCTGTAATGTTTACAACGTTGTTTTAAGCTTAAAGTGGGGAATTTTATTTAACCTGATAACACAGGGCTCTTTCACACTATATTCAGCTTTCAAGCCTCCCTCCCTGTAGTTACAGTGGATATCCTGGTCTTCCCAGAGCAATGCTTGAACCTTAATTTACATGTGGATGATTGAAAAGTAGATATTTTCAACCCTACAGACAACTTCCAGGGGTTCCAGCTAGCTACCTGCCCGTGTAGTAGATATTTACATATCCTCAAATTAACAACCCGTTTCACATCGTGTGTGATAGTCTAACACTTTCAAGAATAGCTGAAACAAACTGGATAAAACGTTGGATTTGGTGGGGCTGAAGACGGGGTCGGCTGGAGCACTGACCCCTCAGAAAAAGATGAAGAAACGCAAGGAGCTGAATGCTTTGATAGGACTAGGAGACAGCAAGAGGAAGAAGCCGAAGAAGGGCTCCGGACACCGGCTACTGAGAACTGAACCTCCCGGGTCTGAGTCCGAGTCCAGTTCAGACGACGAGGAGTTCACCTCCCTCAGCGGCGTCGGAGCATTCAGAAAGTTAGTGGGCCACTACACACCATTCTTAATTTAGGTCTGCTCAAGTCAGTCAGTCTTTTAGAGTGGTCTATTGTACAGACTCATACCATTAGGGAAGTTTTTTATTATTTATTATTACAGTGGTGGTGATAGGAAGCAAGGGTCACAATTTTAACAGAACTGCAATTATATTTTCACTACTTAATTAGTGATACGATCATAAGGCTGGTTCATATTTGCTTACATAAATATTCTAGATCATCATTCAGCCAAACTGACAGATTTTCGATACATTAAATGCCTCAGATGTCTAATTATTACCAATTCTGAATCAGTTTCTCTAAAATGATGCATATCATATAAATCACTCTAAATAACTGTGTTTGCCTTTCATTCATTTATTATCTGTAAGCACGGTGGGTCTAGAGCCTACCTGGAATCATTGGGCTCAAGGCGGGAATACACCCTGGAAGGGGCGCTACTCCTTCACAGGGCAACACACACACACACACCCCCCTACGGACACTTTTGAGTCACCAACCCACCTACGTATGTTTTTGGACTGTGGGAGGAAACCGGAGCACCCAGAGGAAACCCACACAGACACAGGGAGAACACACCACACTCCTCACAGACAGTCAGACAGACAGTCACCCAGAGCGGGAATCGAACCCACAACCTCCAGGCCCCTGGAGCTGTGTGACTGCGACACTACCTGCGGCGCCACCGTGCCGCCCGTGTTTGGTTGCTGAGTCCAACCAAATTATGCTTTGCAGGAAATCATTTGAACTGTAGGGAAGCAAATCACCAAGTCTAAACTTGAATAGTATTGTAATTGATCAGATTTTAATATAGGTTTAAGTGATCAGGCTAAAAGCTGAGTTCCAAACACACATTCTAATTTCTCAGTGTTTGTTCTAACACAATTTCTAGTTTCTATATATAACTTTAGCATAATTAAAAAACAGGCGCAGTTTATCTGGTCAAACTGGCATTTCAAATCATTAAGTCAGGGATTCAAAACGAAAGTAGGTGGCAGCTGGATTTCTAACACACTGAGTCATTCTTAAGCATGCCAGGACATTTTGTCCCAGGTGAAGAAAACATGACATTCTACAATATGGGTAGACTACAGGACAGGAGTTGGCAAATGCATTGTTGACTGTAAATGGTGTTAGTATTTAACCTGACTTTAATTATTTATTTTTTTTGCAGAAGTTACACCCAGTGCTGCACAATCTGCTACCCCTTATGTGTGTTCATCATTTTGGCTGCTTGTGTAATGGCCTGTGCTGGACTGATATGGATGCAGATAGCACTTAAAGAAGATTTGGATTCTCTCAAAGAGAAGCTTCGCACCAGTAAGTTGGCACTTACAATTCTGCTAAATGTTCTATGTCATCTGTTTGATACTCAATCCTTAGCCTGCCCCTTACAATTCATTTGCACCAAGCTGATCTTTGGCCCACAATAAGATGTCATCATGAACCTGTATTATATGACCATGCTTTCCACACTTGAATAAGAAAAAGTGAACAGATGTACTTTGTCCTGTCTCTTGTCGTGCCAACATTTGATTTGGCTTCTGTAACCGTCCTTAAGGAAGTCTGTTTTACAACGCCCGGGTCATGTTTCTGTTAACAGTGGAATCAAGTCAGAAGTCTTCTTCACATGAAATACCCAAGCTTAGTGATGAGCTGAAAGCCAAGCAGAAGATGTTGGAGGATATTGAGACTGGAGACAAGGGCTTGAATAAATTATGGTCCAATCTAACGGAAATCAACAGAAAGGTATGTTTACGTCCAACATTTTATTCTCACTGGACCCAGAGAAGCACCCAACAAATCAAACTCATTTTTTAACACATCTTTTAAATCTCCCTTCGTGCTTTGTCAGTTGAAAAAGTGCCAAAAGTGGTTCTGGTCCCAATAGGTTGCCCTTTCACCCGTGTGAAGCCTTTGGTTTT